>NC_137630.1:31105253-31355253 GCF_963383615.2 Lipophrys pholis
GCCAGCCAGCCATCCATCCATCCATCCATCCATCCATCCATCCATCCATCCATCCATCCACCCAGCCAGCCAGCCAGCCAGCCAGCCAGCCAGCCATCCATCCATCCATCCATCCATCCATCCATCCATCCATCCATCCATCCATCCAGCCAGCCAGCCAGCCAGCCATCCATCCATCCATCCATCCATCCATCCATCCATCCATCCATCCATCCATCCATCCATCCATCCATCCAGCCAATCAACCAACCAAACCAACCAAAACACAAATTTGGAACAAGTAACAATAAGCTAACAGAAAATACAAGACGAGAAAGAAAAAAACAATGTAAATAAATTATTATTGCAATTAAATGAAACAAAACTTGTTGAAAATATTTTTAAAAGTGCAAACACGTGATTAAAAAAAGACAAGTAAGCCCAAGAGGAGTTTAGATACCACACGAGCTACAAAAATAATAAAAAGGAAGGTTCATAAAATGAGCAGGAACGACACAATAAAATAATAAATAATTAGAAATAGTAAAAAAAAGTATTATAAGCAACTTCATTGATTTTGCTCGATTCAACAACCTTAAAATAATATTTAAGAAAACGCAGTAAATAAGAGCATCTACTCCCACCTTGGAGCCCCAGACATTATAAGACGGTTCCAAGGAGAACCCACATGAATCCACATGGTCAGTCAACAGAGATTCATAAGAGCCAGTTTTCTTTAGTGCGACTAGTTTTCTCTAGTTTTGGACTGGTTCACTCTAGTTCTGGAGTGGGTTTCTGTGGTTGTGGACTGGGTCTAGACTGGGTATCCTTAGTTGTGGAGTGGGTATAGACTGGTTTTATGTAGCTTATCCTCATCCTCATCCTCATCCTCATCCTCATCACTCTCCTCCTCTTCCTCAGCTCACATGTCTCCAGAGATGAAGTTGCTGGTCTGATTTTTATTGTCTCTGCGCCTTTAATTTGTCTCCAGCTGGCCTCCCCTTTAACACGAGCTTTTTCTGTTTAATCCCCAATTGGGAGGAGAGAGAGAGAGAGAGAGAGAGAGAGAGAGAGAGAGAGAGAGAGAGAGAGAGAGAGAGAGAGAGAGAGAGAGAGAGAGAGAGAGAGAGAGAGAGAGATTAATGAAGCCAAGCTGAAGGAAGAGGCTGAATTTGCCCCCCGGTTCTTTGGATTTACATCATTTTCTCCATTTTATTCACTTTTTTCTTCTTCGTCGTATTTGGATGTAAACGAACACGTGCATGGATGGATGGATGGATGGATGAATGAATTTATGAGTGAGAGAGTGAGTGAGTAAAGGATAGAGTGGACGGATGAGTGATGTGCAGCGGAGCAGACCTGTGTTAGTGTCAGACTTTCTTCTGGTGAATCGCGGGTGAGATGAGGAGAAGTTGGTGAAGAGAGGAGGAGGAGGAGGTGATGAAGACCAGAGTCCCGGTGAGAGTGATCAGAGAGCGGATCGATTGAAGATGATTCTCGGTGAGCGGAGCTGAGAAGCAGCGGAGATGTACGAGGAGAGCCGCAGAGGTGAGTGCGCTCTGCTCCATCCTCCGACCTGAGCGCTTCATCACTTCGATTTTTTTTTTTTTTGCCTCTGTGGACATTTACTGTTGAGGTTTTCTATTCTGCGTTCAATTTTCTGTCACGTTGTGTTAAAATTCTAGTTATTTTCCAAGTCTTTTTTTGTGGTTGTTTTGTGTCCCATGGCAATTTGGCAGTTTTTTTTTTTTTTGTTTTTTTTTATTCTTGCGTCTAATTGTGGATTTTATGTTTTTCTTTAGTCCTGTTGCGTCTTGTCAGAGTTGTTTTGCATCTTTGTAGTTTATTATTTTTGTCTTTTAGTGGTTTTGCATCTCTTCTTGGATGCCTTGTGTCTCTTTGTAGTTCTTTTATGTCTTGTCATAGTCGTCTTGTGTCTTTGGGGTTGTTTTGTGTCTCGTTGTACTTGTCATTGTCGTCTCTTTGTTATGCGTTGTGTCCCTTTGTCATCTTCTTGTGTCATTTCATAGTAGTTTTGTGTCACTTTCTGGTTGTTTTGTGTCTTTTCACAGTTGTTTTGTGTCACTTTGTGGTTGTTTGTTGTCTCTTAGTTGTTTTGAGACTCGGTTTCATTATTCGTGTGTCTTTGAGGTTGTTTTGTGTCCCTTCATAGTCCTCTTGCGTGTCCTTGTTGTCTTTTGTTGGTTTGTAGCTGTTTAGTTTCTTTTTGTGATTGTTTTGTGAACTTAAGTCTGTTGGTGGTTGTCATGTTTGTCTTTGTAGTTGTTTTGTGTCTCATTTCCTTCCGTTTTCATGTGTTTTTGTAGGTTTTTTTCGTTCTCCTTTGCTGTGTCATTGTTGTGGTGTCACGTTTCCATGAGAACTGAGCATGGCCACATGGGAAAGTCATGTTTATGTGGATACTACCAGTTGTCTTGTCTTTTATTTGGTCCTGTTCCACAGAGTGACCGTAGCTCCTTCCAATGAAGCATTTACTGACCACAGTAGTTATGTCTCAGTTCCTCTGTGTTGTAGCTTTATGGAACTAAATATCAGAGAGGTGTTGAAACTGTGTTTGGCCCCAGGTTTCTGTTGTTATTTTTCTTTCTATTTTCTTGATCATGTTGATATACAATGTTTGCTATATATCTAAAAGCTTCACATTTACATGGCAACCTTCTGAAGACCACGTCTGTTTACATGGCGATGGCAGAAACTCTGAAAATTATGTAGTATTCATGTTCGGCCACTTGTGGGTGCTGTTGGTAGTTTTTGTAATGAAACTACACACACATGCACAAAGAAAATAATATGCTCTTAACATTACCAATGGGAGTACACGGACATTCACATGGACAGACGAACATGTTGGATTGGTATTACGGTGACTATCAACTAGAAAACTTCCAAGTTTCAGGAGAGTACAAGATGAAGCATGAGCCTTTCCAGAAAGTTTCGTTTTTGCCCGTTTTTGAAAAGTTTCACCTTGGGAGTCGTAACAAATTTGTGGACTAATATACTTTATATTATCTTTTACTGGGAAATTGGCTTCTCACATCAAACTTTTAATTTATCATATAGACATATATTCCAAAAAATGAAATACATCAATATTTCCTTTAAATGAAAAAAAAAACATAAATACGCAAAGATGTATTAATTAATTAGCATGAAAACATAGCTGTGTTTACACATTAAATTTAAAGGCGTTGTTATCGATTCTTATTCGTCCTGTGAACATTTGTTATTCAGCCATTTTCAGAAACACAAGAAAACCTGCGATTTAGCAGAAAGCAGGAAAAGAAAGTCGAATACTGACGTTGGCGGTATTCAGTTAAATTTTAGTTTTCTGAATCGACTCAGTCTCTTGCCGCAGAACTTCAGATTAAAAGTTTTCAATGTTACGACCGTCCTTCGGCTATGAAAAGAAAATCCCTGACATTGCGAAGGGCTCCATCCTTATCAAAGGTTACCGTGAGGTTTTAAAGCAGCGTTTGAAATAAGCTTTGTTTCACGGCACCGAACAAAAGGTCGGATTAACTCTGCTGCCACGGCAACAGATGAAGTCACGTGTCCTAATGCTCATTTCCATGACTACGTTATCAGAAGGTCTGCGGAGGCCATCTCCACTCGGCGAGCTGAGGTTTGATCCTCTATTGGGATCGAGCGGATTAAAGTGAGTCATGCTTCAAAGAGACGGCCCACGCTGTCTGAGGTCAAAGGTCACACCTGAAACTGATCAAACTTCTCGGGTTATGATGTCACGGCTCAGAGATTGTACATACTGGTGGAGTTTGACGAATGGTTGCTCTCATGCTCATGTTGCCTGCACAGTGCAAGGTCTGACCTATGGCGACTTCCTGTGTTTGCAGTAATCATGATGACGACAATGTGAAGGGGAAGGAGAAAAAGAAAGGAGCTTGACAAGTCGAGGAGAGCATTTACTTTTAAAGGACAGCCACCTCAAAGTGTAAAAGAAAACCTACAGTGGCCACAAAACTTTTTAAATGATGGTTATTATTAAATAAATCCCATATTTTGGAGATAGAAGAGCCAAACGGTCCAAAATGTCCGATTTAAGAAGATTTTTTAGTTTGAGTAAGAGTTATAAGGAAACTCAAGTGGTCCCATTATAAAGCCTTGTGGAACTCCACGGGATGAACAGAAGTAGATCTGTTATTGTGAAACAAAATCACTATGTAACATCTCCACACCAGAAAATTCAGACGTTGAGAGGCCAGCTGATTGGCTACTCTTGATTTCCACTCAGTTCCGCAGAGCGAGTGTAACGGGGCCAAACTGTACCGATTGTAAAGGAGAGCTGTCTCGTTGTCGTCGATAATGTCAAAAGTATAAAACTGTTTTGTTTTTTTAACAATCAGTTGTATAGATATGGGGACGCCATACCCAACTTTGCCAACTAGACAATACTGTTATTGCACAAATGATTATATTAATATTAATTAACCATTTTTTAATGTTTCTTCTTGAGAGAAGACAAAGAATGTCAAGTAGCATGAACTACAATGTAAACCGACTCATCCAGAAACGTGGAAATATGCTGTGAAACTGTCGTTTCCATGGAAACGGCTACAGTCGGAGTGCTGATCGCGGGAGTTTGGGCGTGTTTTTCTCCGGCTCACGGTTGGTTTGGTAAAGCGCTCCGCCTCCAGCTGCTCGGCCTCTCTGTGGGAAACATCTGTCTCATCCTCTGTGTGGCAAACGGCCCAAACTGGCCTCGACCGCAGCGTCACCGCCCGGCCGCTGAGGAGAACCAGACCTCTGTACAGATTTACATTCATGACGTCGTGGCTCAGATACGGCCATGTCCAGTTTGTCTGTCCGTCCTCAGTTACACACTGAGATCTACACAAGACTCAACAAAACACAGTCTTTCTACATGATAATCCTTCTTTATGACACCTGAGGACGACGTTTGACTGTGAAATCCTTTAAATGGGTCAGTGACTGAAGCCTGGTGTAAAATTAGGGCTGCACTCATGATATCGAGATATCAACAATCGCGGTACACGTATCACAAGAGACTGACCGCACGGTTGGGTCTGGCTAAAATGGGGAAGACCAGGGGTGTCAAACATTGAGGCCCGTGGGCCAAAACCAGCCCGCAGGAGGCCTCAATCCAGCCCGCCAAATCAAAACCAGCCTGCAGGAGGCCTCAATCCAGCCCGCCAAATCAAAACCAGCCTGCAGGAGGCCTCAATCCAGCCCGCCAAATCAACAAACTACATTTTCTTTAACAACTTTCTCAAGAGTAGAGGACACAACGCAACACTGAGACCCGAGGTGAGACACTGGTGATGCTGCCATGAAAGCGAGTTACCTTGTTAACCAGTAAACTCGTCTATAACTCCCATAATGCCGCAGCTATAGGAGAAGTTTTTCGGAAACTTTGCTGTATTCTTCACCTGAAGGTTTCATTAGAATTGGCTTCATGCTGAGATTGTAGTAATTTTTCGTAGTAAAAGTTTAATTTACAAAAATATCAACATTTTCTTTCAAGCCACAAAAAAATTTAAATGTTAAAGTTTAAATTTAAAGGCTAATATGGCTCTATTCCCCCGGTCAGGCCCAAAGGTCACCTTTGACCTATTTTAATGAGACGTTCATGTTGAGGCTGTAGTTTGAAGTCCATGCTGAGCTGGTGTTTTTAATATTTTGGCTGACCCATTAGCAGGCTCAGATTGTTAGGAATATTCCCACTTTACGCTTTGTGATCTGTCTGTGACGCTAACGGATCATCCGCCACTTGCACACAGACCAACAACAACAAACAAGCTGGGGAGCATTGGAAGTCATAATGGCAGCTGCAGTGCCGTCGAGTTCAATCCAAAGAAACACAGTACAAAAATAATTTGGGATTATGTTGGATTAAAGGCAAAAGACACAAAAAAAAAGGGTTCTGCAAGATTTTTCTTTCTTAATGGGTTCACTTTTCAATGATCTCCTTCTTTCAACAAGTGTCCATATTGCAGCTAGAGATTGTCTTTTTCATTGAATTACTGATTTTGTTCTTACAAATTGGCTCTTTCCTCACAATAACATAATGTGGCGCTCCACAGGGCTTCTTAATGGGACCACTTTAGGTTTCTCAAAAAATGTTTTCTTCGAGTTCTAGCTTTAGAAATCAAAATAATGAAAACCTTAGTTAAGCTGACATTTTGTCCTACAGGGGTACTATTGGACACTATTTGCTTTTTACATCCAGCGATCAGGTTGTGCAACAGAGAGGCAGCAACAACACAACTGGCCTGAGAGTCAACAACTACAGTACAAAGTATAAATATAGTCGCTTGCTAACTTTCAGACGTTTTCACTTGCAGTAAGTCGGCAAAAAGCAACGTTCAGGCAGATTCCGGTTGTGGGTCCGTTTTGTGCAGCTGAAATGAGGCAATGTTGTCGACTTCAGCGTGGGAACGGTCTGAGCAGTGAGGAAGAAGAAACAACCGCCCCAACATGCACGAAATGAACTGATGACCTTCCAGCTGGACCAGGCTGGAGGGCAGCGTGACACACACACACACACACACACACACACACACACACACACACACACACACACACACACACACACACACACACACACACACACACACACACACACACACACACACACACACACACACACACACAGACTGGGCATTAAAAGTCGGAAGTTAACAAAGCGAACGGGGACTTGTGTGCGAGTGATGAGATGCCCTGTTAAACACACACACACACACACACACACACACACACACACACACACACACACACACACACACACACACACACACACACACACACACACACACACACACACACACTATATTTAGAGTCACTGGATACCCTCACACGGATGTCTCTGGATTGTGGGAACTGGAACACACACACACACACACACACACAGGGTCAGGTAGAACTTGCAAACTCCTCACTGAAAGCCAGAAGATAAATATTTTAAGAGCTTTTTTTTTTTTTAAGTTAGGGTCTGATAGATAGATTTTTTTCAACAATTCTATTAAAAAAACTTTTTTTTCTTAACAATATAATAGAACTTGAAGTCTATATTTTGTATTTAAGTGCACTGATTATGGTTATCACTGGCAGTTTCATTACATTATATTTTTCTTATTGATCTGCATATAAATCAATTGTATTTAACCACATTTCTAAGCCCTAAGCATCCCACACATGTCTCCATTTTCCTGAAGATAGAATAGAATAGAATAGAAATACTTTAAATCTAAACTTCAAAACCTGAAAGAAAGACGTCTCCTTGTCACTGAGACCAGGTTTGAGTTCTTTGAACGTCCCAAAGTGAAACAAGGATGAAACATCCTCACAGATATTAATATTCTCCATTAGTCCTTACTAAGCCATCTGCGCGCACACACACACACACACACACACACTGTCGTGTGGATGCTGTGAGCTGACTCGGGATAATTCGGGGATAATTAGACGGTTCTTGACGTCCTGCGGGTGAAGCAGCCCCACCAGCTCGTCCACAGGAGGACACAACGTGACCCCCCCCACCCCCCACAGAACCTCATTGGCCAGACGACAAACTGGCCGGGACTCGGCAGCTGCGAGGTCATAGGAGGAAACCTCCAGGGTGTTGGCGAGACGACCTGCGGCAGACTTTATTTTCCTCTTTAAAGCTAATGCTAGCTTCAGGCTAAGTGCCGTTGTCTGACTCAGCTGTCTGGAAGCTGAACTCAGGACTCGCTTTGAGGCTCTGCAGCATTTATTTAACTGAAACACGGCTTCTAGTTACAATTACGGCACATTTTTTACACCACAACGTTTTCAAGTGAAAAAACACACAACTTTCTCTGCCTCTCGAGCTCAAAAATGCAACTTTTGGAAAATGGCTCCCATGGTGGAACTTTTTGAAAAAAGGTCTGACACCATGGAAACAGGCGAGAACGCAACTTTATGAAATTGCCTGGGGTTTGTCTTCTTGTCGACAGCAGAAACACTGCTACTGGCCATACACACCACGGCCGTGGTAACTAGTTGTTGTGCATATGCTCAGTAGATGGACAATAACAACAATGTGTCATGACTCCCACTCCATATTCTCCTGGGACTTGGCAGTTTTATTTTGACAGTCAACGATCTAACTTAGCCGTCTGTGCATACAAATGTCTATGAACTCCCATTGTTAATGATTACAGTGTATTATTTTCTGAGTGCATGTGTGTGTGTGGGGGGTTACATTAAAACAACAGCAGCACCCACTAGTGGCCTTACATGAAAACTACATAGTTTTCATCATTTCTGCTGTTTCAGTAGAAATGGACATCGTTTCAAAAAGTTGCTGTGCTAACATGAAACCTAAACGTAAAAACAATGTCTTTTCAGTTAAACATGTTCGAGTAAAAGGGGCTTAAAAATACTCTTGAACTCAAACAGACTCGTGTGTTTTATGATGTTCAAAGGAACAGATTACCTGGACTCTCTTCCACAGTATTTTTTAAATCGGCGCCTTTCTGAGGGATTTTCAACAAGTGAAATATTGTTAGCAACAATGCTATACTGTAGTTACTGTATATTTAACTTGAGGTGGAATCCAGACGTGCTGTTCACAGTAGTTCACTGAATAATGTAAACAACAAACACAAGCAAGCAAAGAATTGTCAAAAACTAAACTACTGGGTGTCTTTAAGGGCCAAGAGACCAAGTACCAGATTTTACATGTATATTCTGTATAATATGTCACATTTAAAGCTAAATAGATGGTTTCTCATGGTTGATTCAGTCAGAAAACGACACTACTGCAAACATGTTGTGGCAGAGTGTCACAAGTTTAGATTTTAACAACATATTCGGAAGAAAACGACAGTTTCAAGTGGCGATGTTACAAAACCCTGATTTGTTATATTTACTGTTGGCATGCAAGGAAGGAAAGACCTGCAAGCTGCAGCAAAGCATGCTGGGAAACGCAGGCAATCTAGGAAAATGACTGAACGGGGGGGGGGGGGGGGGGGGGCGTAAGCGAGAGAGATAGAGAGAGAGGGAACGATAGAGAGAGAGAGAGAGAGAGAGAGGGCAAAGGGGGAATAATCATGTAATCTGGGTTTATCTGTGTGTGTGTGTTCAGAGTCCTCAGGTACCAACACATAAATCACGGCCCACATCACACACACACACACACACACACACACACACACACACACACACACACACACACACACACACACACACACACACACACACACACACACACACACACACACACACACACACACACACACACACACACACAGATAGAGATCTAGGTCACAGCTGTTCACTACAATATTTCTGTTTTCACCTCCTCTGGAAACTGTCACATTTCTCCTCTCTTTGCTCTTCCTCCTCCTCTTCCTCCTCTTATCCTCTGACACTGATCAGACACACACACATCAGGATGACCACCGATATTCAGGAGATACTGGAGGGGGAACCTGCCAGACCAGAAAAAAACATCAGTGCCTCATAAAAACCTCCAGAAGGAGACTGATGGATGAACTAATGGACACATACTAAATCGTCTCACACCACCAATAAAATATCTTACATTTAAATAAATATAGCCAAGAGTTGCATATACAAAAATAGTAGGAATTAAATACTCAACTTGAGCCCTGGCTTCACAGTGTTTCAAGTGAGTATCGCTTTTGTGTTTTCATTTCAGAAAGGTTTTGCGTTTGGACGACAAAGTTCTGAAAATGATGTCAGTTGAGACGGAAATGGCAGAAACGCTGAAAATGATGCAGTCAGCATGCCGGGCCACAAGTTGGCGCTGTTGTTTGTTTTTGTAATGAAACCACACAGACACCTGGCCGTAGAGCACCACATTCCATAAACATTTGAAAACTACGAGTACACAGACATTCATATGGACGACGACGTTGGGTTGCTGTTACGGGTGATTCTCAACTAAATCCAGACGATGGGATAGGGCATGTGCAGTTTGTTGAAGGAGCGTTGTTGAATTAAAAAGAGTGAGCAGCACATACAGCACTCTGGAGGCCGCCATAGTTGTTATTGTCCTTCCAGACGTTTTGAAAAGTCACACCGGTGTCATGTGAATGGACAACCAAAACGCAACATACGTTTTGTGTATTTTAGCTTGAAAACATTAAACAGGGCCTTAGACCACATCTAAACAGAGATAAAAACTTTGCTTACAGAAGATTAGAAAACCAGAACTGCATCGAGAAACGTGACTGTCCAGTGTTTCCGTTGTTTCCGTGGGAACAGACAATATTTATAGAACGTTGAGGTGTAAATGCGAAGCTGAAACGATAATTCAAAAATGTCATGTAAACGGAGTTAGCATGTTACAGCCAGAGTAATATATTTACATTATTTTATTATTAAAAGAGCATTTTTAAAAAACTGATTTCATACAAGCGAGTTGATTTACCGATGATCTAATCATTTCCATTGTTATAAGACATACTGCAACTACTCAAACCGGCAGGTTTGCTTTATGTTGATTTCTATGTTCTTTGAAATGAGGAGAGAATATTAGATTATTACCCTCTTTGTGGGATTAAATAATAATAATTAGGAAATATTTATTTCTGGAATTTTATTGCGACATTTTTTGTACTGACCTGAAATGTTTAGAAACACAAAGAAACCCTTTGTTTTGCTTTTTGGTAATTTTTTACAATGACTTGAAGCTGCTGAAGACTTAATGTTGAACCTCAATCAGTCTTCATATCCATCTTTTGTTATGTGATGAATGTTATCATTTAGTAAAATATAAGTGACAGGAGAGTACTCTGTGTACTTTTTACAGGTAATGGTCGTAACGGCTACACCAAGGCAGTGGATGGAGAAGACGGATGCGGGGAGGGTGAGGAAGAAGGGGAGGGAGGAGAGGGGGATGGAGGAGGAGGAGGAGGAGGAGGAGGAGAAGAAAGAGGAGGCGAGGAGAAGGATGCAGAGTGGGACGAGGAATTGGATGGAGAAAATGAGGGAAGTGTGAGGATGACAAGGACCGACACGCTTCACTCGACCACAAGTTCAACAGGAACGCAAAGGAAACGAGGGCAACACGCCAAGAAACAGGTGAGACAATGCACTAAAATGGTCTGAGACAATGTGTTAAAATCTTGCAAGACAGTGCGTTACAATCTTGTGGGACAATGTGTTAAAATCTTGTGGGACAATGTGCTGAAATCTTCTGGGACAACGCGCTAAAAAATGTTGAGACAACGTGTTAAAATCTTGTGGGACAACACAGTAAAATCATGTGAGACAATGCGTTAAAATCTTGCGAGACAGTGCGTTAAAATCTTGTGGGACAACACACTAAAATCATGTGAGACAATGTGTTAAAATCTTGTGGGACAATGTGCTGAAATCTTCTGGGACAACGCGCTAAACAAATTTGAGACAATGTGTTAAAATCTTGTGGGACAACATGCAAAAAGTCTTTTGAGACAATGTGTGAAAATCTTGTGTGACAATGTGTAAAAATCTTGTGGGACAACGTGCAGATTTTTTTTAAGACGATGCATTGAACTCTTTTGAGACAAGGCACTAAAATGGTCTGAGACAATGTGCTAAAATCTTTCGAGACAATGCATTAAAATGTTGTGGGACAACGTGCTGAAATGTTGTGGGACAACGTGCTAAAATCTTTTGAGACAATGTGTTAAAATCTTTTGAGACAATGTGTTAAAATCTTGTGGGACAATGTGCTGAAATCTTCTGGGACAATGCGTTAAAATCTTGTAGGACAACATGTTAAAATCTTGTAGGACAACATGTTAAAATCTTGTGGGACAACGTGTTAAAATCTTGTAGGACAACATGTTAAAATCTTGTGGGACAACGTGCTAAAATCTTGTGAGACAATGCACTAAAATATTTTGAGACAATGTGTTAAACTCTTTTGAGAAAATGTGCCAAAGTCAAGTGCGACAACACATTAAAAATCTTGTGAGACACACCGCAATTATTTGAGACAACGTGCTCAGACAATGCGCAAAAATCTTGTGACAATATCTTAAGGATGGTTGAGACAACATGTCAAAATTGTCAGACAACAGGTTAGAAACAAGCTAAAAACAGGTGAGCTGATTCTGATGATGTAATGACTACATAACTGATGATACTGATTATTCAACTGATGATGCTGATTTTCAATTGATTATTCTGATGAAGTCATTGCTGATGTTATCGATGCTTGTGATTTTGTAATGGATGCTGATTATGTCATCGATTGTTCGAAAGACGTCACTGACGTCGCTGATGATGTGGTGATTCTGATGATGTCATCGATTATGCTGATTATGTCAGTGATTATGCCGATTGTGTTACTGATTATTCTGATGACGTCACTGTCTCCACAGGTACAGGGCAGTAATCAGGTGCAGCGAGCTCCTCGAGCGTTGTTCTGTCTGAAGCTCAACAACCCAATCAGGCGAGCAGCGCTGTCAATCGTCGAGTGGAAGTATCCTTCAACCGATCGATCAGCGGCCATTCTACTCATTCCGAATCTAGCTCACGTGCTTACAATAATCAATAAATGCTAATGCTTGCTACACGTAGGGTGGACTTAGCCGAAGGTGACATCGTTGACAATCTGGTATCATTCATGTTCGATGAACGTGCTCAAAGTAGGAACACCAGAAACAGCAAAACTCTTTCCTGAGCTCGTTTGTCAGACCTTTCGATATCTTCATCCTGTTAGCCATCTTTGCTAACTGTGTTGCTCTGGGAGTGTCCAAACCGTTTCCAGAGGATGACTCCAACTCCACCAACCACGACCTGGTGAGTTTTTAATGTTCTAAACTAGTGACTGTCTCACCCCCGGCGGCTGTGGCGCCTCCATTAGTGTGTGAACGTGTCTGTGAATGTGGTTAACGATGCAGAGCGCTTTGGGAGTGTGATGCTAAACGCTGCTGCGGTGCATAGTCACCACACTCGTAGTATTTCTTCTGCACATGCTCAGTAGATGGACAATAAGAACAATGTTTCCTCCAGTGTGTCATGACTCCCAGTCCATAGTCTCCTGGACTTGGTGCTTTTATTTTGACAGTCACCGTAAGAAAAATCCAGCTTGGTCGTCTGTCCACTGGAATGTCCTCGTTCTCCCATCGTTAATGTTTAGAACGTGAACATGTGTGTGTGGTTTCATTACAAAAACACACAACGGCCCCCACTCGTAGCCTGGCATGCTAACTACATTGTTTTCAAGGTTTCTGCTGTTTTCGTGGAAACTGATATTGTTTGACGTGTAAATGCGAAACCTTTCTGAAACAAAAAACAACCACAAAAACTATGTGTTTTCACATGAAATGCGGTGGTGTAAAAGGGGCCTAACCTTTGCAGTTAGTGCGGCAGCGGGGCTGAGATGGTCACGTCCTCCAACTCTAGCAAACTCATTAAAGCTTTGACAATTATCTCTGTTTTCCTTCACAGTAATAAATTCTTTGCGTGCTTGTGGCAGAAGCTGCAGTGTTAAATGTTGCTTCATAACAAACGATTGTGGACTCTGGGGGCCTAATCGTCAGGAGGTTGGAGCATTGGAGCTGGGTTCTGAGTGAGGCTCCTCAGTGTTCAGTGCTTCTCTAGCTGCAGGCGTCAGGGGTCAGGGGTAAACGTGGGTGCAGGAGATGAATGATGTGTCTGTGATCAGATCTGAGGAGTTTCTGCTCTGATGGTTCTACTTCTACTTCATCACTCTCTCCCTCGAACACTCTTGATTTACTGTCCAACTGTACTCGTTGTCCATGCAGTCACTTTGTGTTGAAGTGACGTCTCAGCCACCGTGAGCAAAGCTAACGCTAGCTGACAAACAGGAAAACACAGCGGCCTCAGCTAAAGCGGTCTCCACGGATAAAGCTAATAGTTTTCCAGACTCGTTGAAGTAGATCCAGACTTACAAAACCAGACCCAGACGACACTAAACCAGACCCAGGCTCCATTTACGCAACGCATCATTTTCACATTTCTGTTTCAGACGTTTCACATTTTCACGGCACAAATGTTGAAAACGATGTAGTTTTCACGTTGAGTTCACGTTGAGCCACTAGTTGGTGCTGTTGGTTGTTTTTGTAATGAAACCACACACACATGCACGCAGAGAACAAAACGCTATAAACATCAACACTGGGAGAACACTGACATTCTCCTGGACAGACGACCAAGTTGGATTGTTATTACGGTGACTGTCAAAATAAAAGTACCAAGTCCCAGGAGAATATGGACTGGGAGTCACGACACTACGGAGGAAACTTTGTTCTGATTGTGCATCCACTGAGCAACGTTTACACGACAGAGTGTTTTACAAAGGTTCCACCTTGGGAGCCGTTTTCAGAGCCTCCGAGCATCGTTGTCATGGAAACAACTTTCCAAAACACAATGGAAGTTTTTGTGTTTTCACTACATTTTGCTTTACATAATTGAAAAGGAGCACTTTAAAACATCGTCACGTAAACAGGACCTTAGACTCTTTGGACTTGATTTCTTTCAACTACACTGGATCTCTAAACCACAGAGAGACTCATTAATTGAATCCAAAGATTATTTTTTTCTTAAATAAAGTGTAATAGTTTAAATCAGACTCAACTCTTTAGAGTAGAGCCACACTTTTTTGAAGTACACAGACTATTTAAACAAGACCTCAAACTATTCAGACCATTTAAAAAGACTAATTCTCGAAGGTTTTGCTGAAAACACGAGGTAGAGAAAGTCTCATTCCCCATTTGGAAAAATATATCTGCAAATTCTGGAGCTCCCAGTGGGAAAATGGATGGTTTAGGATTTAACTAAATGTTTTTCTGGACATGTGATGGTTTTTTTTGTTGTTGAACATTATCTACAGTGAAAAGATCAAACATGGAACTGTAGAAAATTATATAAAGTACATATACAGTCTGTTATAGACTGGCGATAAATAGAACGCTGGGATTGGCTTCAGCACCCTGCGACAGCATATCACACAGCGTTTTGTTTTTCAGGAACAAGTGGAGTACGTCTTCCTCATCATCTTCACCATTGAGACCTTCCTGAAGATCCTGGCGTACGGACTGGTCATGCACCCGAGCTCCTACATCCGCAATGGCTGGAACCTCCTCGACTTCGTCATCGTCATCGTCGGGTGAGAAAATATCAGATTCTCTATCTGGAATGTTACTCAGTCCTTCGAATGGAACCTTCTTCCTCTCGATTCTTCCTCTGTAAAACTTCACTCTGTACATTCGGGTTTTTGCTTAAGGTTGAGTTTTATCCCGAAGATCTTGGTTCCCTCAGTAGAACCTTGTTGTGTGTTCACCCTCTGGTTGTTGGTTCACTCTCTCAAAGGTTGTTCTCCAGATGGATTTAGTTTCTTCCTGAAGATCTTTGTTTGTCTCTACAGAACCTGTTTAGTTCTGTGTTGATTCCCGTTATTCTTCTGTCATGTGGATGTGTTTTCCGTTTATTCTTCTTCGGTTCACTCGTCTCTGAATTCATCCGACAGTAGATCTTGGTTACCCTGGTAGAACCTGCTTCTTTTGGGCCAAACTGGTTCTCCACATAGATTTCCGGTTTGTCTCTGTAGGTCCAGGATCTCCCCGTTGAACTTTATTGTCCTTGTGATTTGGTGTTCCTCCAATATGTCTTGTTTCCTTCTGTAGAACCCAGTTCTGTTTGCTGGTTTTCTCCGAAGAGCTTTTGTCTCTATTGATCTTACATTTCTCAATTGATTGTGGTTCTCCCTATAGAATCCTCTACACTTTCTCCAGTCTGATTATTTTTGTAGATAATACTTCTCTTTATATGTATGTCTTGATCCTAGTTATGTTGACATTTCCCAGTTCTCCTCAGAGGTCCTGGTGCTTGTTTTTTTTTTTAGCTATCTGGTTTGATGTGTACTTTCTGCTCCTCGGTTTCTGTCTTGAGCTTCGGATGTGATTCAGGTGTTTCGACGTGGCTCAGGACCAGGTTTGATATTTCAGACAGTGAACTCTGGACTAAAGTGTTCCACAGTCCTGCTGACCAGGATGCAGTGGGGGCCCTGAGACACGGGGTCTGGGAGACGGTTTATGCGACAATGTTTAGAAGTGAAAATGCAAAACGTTTGTTGCCTTTTGGGTGTCCAGTCACACGACAATGGAGCTTAAAGCCAGTGAAAAATTTACTTTTTGGAAATGACTCCCAAGGTGGAACTTTTTGAAAATTTTATGACTCTGTGGACACGGGGGGGGGGATGTAACTTTCTGAAAACACTCGGCATCCGTCTCCATCTGGACTGCGGAAACGCTGCTACTCGAAGGCGCACCACGGCCATAATAAATAGTTCTTAATCAGCACATCCGCGAGAAGATAGACAATGACAACAGTGTTTGCCTCCAGAGTTTCATGTCCACATTCTTCTGGGAGTTGGTAGTTTATAGTTGGCAATCATCACAACAGCAATCGAACTTGGTCTGTCCACACGAATGTCTGTCTTCTCCCATTGTTAACCAAAAGCACGGACGAGTGGCCCAACATGAAAACTGCAACGTTATCAGCGTTTCCATGTAAACAGACTTTGTTTTCAAAACATTGCCAGATAAATGCAAATCTTTTCTGAAACTTTTCACTTGGAAGGTTGGAAACGGGGTCTGATTCTGCCCCCGAGCACCTGGCAGCACCTGCTGAGCTCACAGCTCGCCCTGCAGGTCCTGCATGTGTTGTGTCCTGGCTGCAGGATGTCTTCAGAGTGATGATGATGATGATGGTGGTAATGATGATGAAGAAGCCTGTAGTTATGGTAACACTCTGCTCCACTTTGCAGTGGGAAAGGATCCTGCATGTGGGACACTGAGCAGTGATCGAATCCTCTCTGGGAGTAAATCCAGTTTCTGTTTTTGGCACTATACAAATGAAATAAAATTTAATTGAATATAAATGAATCAGCAAGTCGTACAGTTATGGTAACAGTTATGGTTGTAACGTGTGATTCACAACACTGGTGGTTACCTTCTTCTTCTTCAGGTTGTTCAGCGTCGTCCTGGAAACGATGACCCACAAGCCGACTGGCGAGCAGGCAATGACGCATCACGTGCCGGGAAAACCTGGAGGTCTGGACGTCAAAGCTCTGAGAGCCTTCAGAGTGCTCAGGCCCCTCCGACTGGTGTCCGGAGTCCCCAGTGAGTGTGTGTCAGTGTGTGTGTGTTCGCTTGTTCCCCCGCACCAATGAGGTTCACAACCTCAAGGGTCTAAAACTGGGACCCCAGGAGGTGGAGTCTGGTATTGCAATATGTGTTGCGGGTCCTGATTCGTGTGTGTGTGTGTGTGTGTGTGTGTGTGTGTGTGTGTGTGTGTGTGTGTGTGTGTGTGTGTGTGTGTGTGTGTGTGTGTGTGTGTGTGTGTGTGTGTGTGTATGTGTGTGTGTGTGTGTGTGTGTGTGTGTGTGTGTGTGTGTCAGGTCTGCAGATTGTGTTGAACTCCATCATGAAAGCGATGGTTCCTCTGCTGCACATCGCTCTGCTCGTCCTCTTTGTCATCATCATCTACGCCATCATCGGACTCGAGCTCTTCATCGGACGCATGCACAAGACCTGCTACTACACGAAGACGGGTACCGACATGTAGAAAAAACAAAATGAAAAAATAGAGAAAACAGAAGTCGAGACTATATATGAAGACATGCAGAAAAATATAGACAAATCATCATGAAAATGTGCAGGAAAGGTGGGAAGAAATATACAAAACAATCAAAACTTACAGAAAAATTATGAAAAATACAATAAATAAAATTATATGAAAAAATACATGAAAAACAAAGTGATCACGAAACATCAAGGAAAGATTCGGAAAAAACGTTGAAAACATAGGGTAAATAAATAATAGACATTGAAAACAAATGGAAAATATGATTAAAAAATTATATAACAACAAAACGTTTGAAATAGTATTCGAAATATTAAAACAAACTAATATATTTGCAAAAAAATTCTAAAACAAATATGTGGTCAACATACAAAAACATGAAAATCTTACATAAAGTATCACAAAAAGGTAATAATATACACAGTAGTAAAGTGAGAACAAATCAGACCTTTGGAATGAATAAATAAATAAAATATAAATCCTGATGAGACAATAAGAGAAATAAAGGGGCAATCCTTTGTATCAGTTTCATCATTTTGACCATATTCTAATTTTCTTTTTCTGGTTGTTTCTTACTTACTTTGGTCACATCTTACTCTCTCTTGCTCTTACCTCTTCAGATAACTATGTGGAGGACGATCCGGTGCCATGTGCCTTCGCCGGTCACGGCCGTCAGTGCGCCATCAACGGCTCCGAGTGTCGGGGGAGGTGGGACGGCCCCAACGGAGGGATCACCAACTTCGACAACTTCTTCTTCGCCATGTTGACAGTGTTCCAGTGCATCACCATGGAGGGCTGGACCGACGTTCTGTACTGGGTAAAACACGCCGCCTTCGCCACCGACGCCAGGCTACGTCAGAGCCGGTTCTCACTCGTCCGTGTGTCTGCAGATGAACGACGCCATCGGCTTCGAGCTGCCCTGGGTTTACTTCGTCAGCCTCGTAATCTTCGGCTCGTTCTTCGTTCTCAACCTGGTTCTGGGTGTCCTCAGCGGGTTCGTCATCACAGCAGAACAAGTCTCACCTGACCTGCACGGAGAATACCATCCATCAGTTTACAGCTCATCCAGCGACACTTTTCCAGCAGCACATTTTAGTCTGCACTGATCCCTGGATACTCTCTATACTACGGCACACACTCTATCTCTCATGCAGACGGTTAAATAACACACACAGCCCAGCGGCCAAGTTTGTGTAGGACGCCCTGATGACACGACAATCTTTTTTTAAGTGAAAACGCAAAAACTTCATGGCGGGTTGGGAGTGCGTTTACACGACAACTGAGAATGCAAATTTTTGAAAACGGGTCCCAAGGGGGAACTTTTTGAAAATGATCCCACTGCGTCTCTGTGGAAACAGGGGGAAATGTAACTTTGTGAAAACGCATCGATTTTACCCTTTGGTTTCGGAAAGGTTTCACATTTACGCGGCAATGTCTTGAACACGATGTCCGTTTACACAAAGACGGAATAAACGCTGAAAACTATGTCGTTTTCATAAAACTATAAAACTAAGAAGGCTGTGTTTCACCCTGTTACCACGGAGATGGAGTCAGAGAGTTTTCTAAAAGTTCCACCTTGAGAGCCGTTCTCAAAATCCGTTTTCGTATAAACAATGAAAGTTTTCCGCATTCACTTGAAAATGATCCTGTGTAAACTCTTAACATGAAAAAAGGTCATAGTAAACAAACATGAAGACAAAATATTGGCAAATGATAAATAAATAAAGTCAAATTGTGATCATAATAAAAACCATTAAAACTGAAACGAAGATACAAATATGAAACTAAATGAAATATACAGATAAAAGTAGAAAAAGACAATAAAATAACAAACAAATATAGATAATGTCAAAAGAATAATGAGTGACTAAATAATTAATTCAACCATTAATTAAAAGCCAAACCATGAAAAAAAACAACAACTTGATGCTTTGAATGACGCTTTGGGTTGTGCTTCCTGTTTTGACGTGTTGTAAATGTTGTGTGGACGTTGCAGGGAGTTCAGTAAGGAGAGGGAGAAGGCGAAGGCCCGCGGAGACTTCCAGAAGCTGCGGGAGAAGCAGCAGATGGAGGAGGACCTGTGCGGCTACATGGACTGGATCACCCAGGCTGAGGACATGGACGAGCTGGATGAGGACGGTAAACCACGTAAGACAGGGACACGTTGTGGTGAAGTCTGAGTCCACGACGCGGGGTTTTCTCTGGTTCTCGGTACTATTTGAAAACAATGAGTAAAAAATGCAGAGTCTTTGTGATGAAAATGTCAAAGTTCGCGCACCGACTGAATCCTGGTGAACGCCACCGTGGGCCAACGTTTACACAACAACGTTTTCAAGTGAAAAAGTGGGTGTCAGTTTACATGACAACGGCGCTCGGAGCCACTGAAAACACAACTTTTTGAAAACAGTCGGACTCCGTCTCGTTGGAAACGGGGGAAAACGCAACTTTTTAAAAACGTTTAGACAAAATGCTGCTACTGCACATGCACACCACGGCCATAGCAAGTAGTTCTTCTGCACATGCTCAGTAGAGACAATCAGAACAATGTTCCTACGTGGTGTCATGACTCCCAGTCCAGGTTCTCCTGGGACTTGGTACTTTTATTTTGACAGTCACTGTGATAATAATCCAACTCAGTAGTCTCAGTCGGGAGGTGTGAGTTAGTGCAGGATTAATGGGGTGAACAGTAAGTTACCCAGAGTTGTTTCTCTGGGTCGATGTGTTTGTGTTTACCTGTGCATGTGTCTTTGCATCAGCTGCTCATCCCGCCTCTGTTTGTGTCTCAGGGCCATCTCTAGGCGATCTGTCGGATAAAAAGAGAGGGAAGTTTGGCTGGTTCAGTCACTCCAATGAGACCCACGGTGAGAAAACCTCCAACTATCGTACAGAATGTGACATTGCTCATATCTCACAACATTTACATCACTACTCAAACTGACAGACAAAAGTTCTTCACGGACAAAATGTTAGTTTTTGTGAGATGAAATCTAAGAAACAATTTATTTTATTTTATTTTATGATATTTCTCTAAAACTTCTTCAACCTAAAATAAATTAATTTGCATCAATAATACATGTAAAGAATGTAAAGTACAGAAATGTTTTTTTTTTTAACAAATTCTCAGGAGATAAGCAATAAATCAAACCCTTTCAATGTTTTAATTCTAAAACCAACACATCAACCACATCAAACCACTTTAAAACAAATAAGATCAGCTTAAATTGGATAAGACTATTTTTCCTCCAGACAAGGCCAGTTTGAATCAAATCAGACTAGTTTAAAGGGGTCGGGTCATATTATATAAAATTCATTTTCTGAAAGTTTTCCAACAGTAATAATCGTCCCCATACCTGGACTGACGTCCCAGAAGTGAAGACAGTCTGTCCTCTTTCTCCCTGGCTTGTTTCAGGTTTTAAAAAGTGCCTTGCTCCAACCAGCCAATCAGAAATCAAACCCTATATAGTGTCATCGGGGGTTTAGCCAATCACAATCAAGGTAGGCCCTCCCTTTGACTCCTCCCACAATTAGGCAGCTCTGCTCTGGCACATGGCACCACGAGAGGAAGTACTTCCTCCTCTTCCCAAGATGGGCATCTGTGGGCGGAGCCAGTCCAGCTCACACAGACACAGCAGATTCTGAATGCAGCTCCTATGATCCAATATTCAAATGGAGGAAAATCAAGGAGGAGCTAGAAACTTAGAATACTGAAGGTTTCTGGACCGACCGGACCAGGAGGAAGCAGCATAATATGACCCCTTTACACCAGAACAAAACAACCAGATCACACCCGTTTAAATCAGATCAGGCTAATTTAAACCAGATCAGACTAGTTTAAAAAAGATTACACCAGTTTATATTAGATCAGACCAGTTTAAACCAGGTCAGACCTGTTTACCCTGTTGAGGTACGAGATAAACCTCTGTAACCTTGACAGCAGTCACTATAGTAACAGCACCAAAACCACAATCCCTACCAGACCATACCTGTACCGACCAGGCTGGACCAGATCAATTCTAACCCATTCACACAGTTCGAACTGGTTCAGATCAGAGCCACAACTGGATCCTGATTCATAATTCATAAAGTTTCTGCAGTAAAATATAAAGACGGTCACGTTTAAACATTCTATATTTTTTTTGATATTTGTCCCACAGCGAGTCTTCCCGCCAGTGAAACGGGTTCTGAAAACACCGAAAACATCGATGAAGAGCACACCAACTGCTGCCAGGCCTGCTGGTAACACTCTCACCTATGAACCAGCTTTTTACAGACTTCTTAAAGTGCTCATAAAATACTAAAGAACTTTGATATAAACACATGAAACATCCTATCTGCAGGATACACAAGGTATAAGCAGCACAAGGGGAAAATGGCAGCACCTCGGGCCAAAGAGAAAAGTAAATCCATCAAAAAGTAAAAATAAAATAAAAATGATTAAGACTGGGTACCAGGGGAGTTACATGGAAAATGGCTTTGTAGAGTAAATGGACGCCAAACTCTCAGTGTGTAAACCCAAAGAGTTTATCCTCACAGAAAAGAAATTCATCTTTATAAGATATGACAAAGAAAGTATTTCAGCTGTTGTTTGATGAGGTGATGGTGCAGGGGCGTCGCTGAGGTAAGAATTTGTTTCTGTCCCGCCCGTTTCCACCATGACTGAGCTTCTGAACTGATTGGGTTCTTTCACGTTTCAGCGCTCGGATGATGAAGATCGGCTGTTGGTGAGTTCGCTGATCGTCAGCCCTTCAACAGACACATTAAAAAGTCACTTCTCACCAGAATCACGTCTCTCTCTCTCTCTCTCTCTCTCTCTCTCTCTCTCTCTCTCTCTCTCTCTCTCTCTCTCGCTCTCTCTCTCTCTCTCTCTCTCTCTCTCTCTCCCTCTCTCTCTCTCTGTCTGAACCAGTCGGACGTTGCGAAGGTGGAATCGAGTCTGTCGCAGAAACTGTCGCACCGCTGTCAAATCCGTCACCTTCTACTGGGTGGTTCTGCTGCTCGTCTTCCTCAACACCGCCCTCAGTGCCTCTGAGCACTATGACCAACCCGTTTGGCTCACAGAAGTCCAGGGTAACTAATTATTCTGCCTTAACCAGATCTGGTTCACTGGTGACAGGCTGTCGCGGCTCAGAGACGTGGAATGAACTAGTTGACTGGTTCTTGACGTCTTTGTACTGATCTTGGCCAGTTGAGGTTTTTAACGGTTTTGATGACATTTATTGATAGTCGATTTGTTTTAGACTGATTTGGGACTACTTTTAGACTAAACTAGCAGTACACCAGTTTTACTCATCTTGAATTAGTTTTGGACAACTTTAGGAATGCACTGATACCCCTTTTCAACAGGACAGTACTAACCTTTAGCTACTTGCCGATACAGAGTACTGATATGAGTATTAAATGCCATAATACACGCAAATGATATGCGAAGGCTAGCGTTGCCGCAAACTGACTCCGCACAGCCTCTGCGTTGGCGCTACGTTCACGTCCAACAGCCTTACAGCTGTTTTTGACTGACGTTGATACTTTTGGATTACTTTCTTACCAGGTACTCTTGGACAGACTCTAAATATCTTTGTTTTGGATTTGTTTTAGACCAGCTTCATATTGTTCTCAACTTGTTTTAGACTTACGCACTTAATTCCTTTATTATAGGTTACATTTATCAACTGACGGTTGATTTTGAAAACTGGTTCTGTAGATGTTTTGGACTGTTTTTAGGCTTGTTTGAGACTGCTGAAAGATAATGTGTGTGTGTGTGTGTGTGTGTGTGTGTGTGTGTGTGTGTGTGTGTGTGTGTGTGTGTGTGTGTGTGTGTGTGTGTGTGTCTCAGATATTGCCAACAAGGTGCTGCTGTCTCTCTTCACGGTGGAGATGCTGCTGAAGATGTACAGTTTGGGTCTGGCTCATTACTTCGTGGCGTTCTTTAACCGCTTCGACTGCTTCGTGGTGTGCAGCGGCATCATGGAGACCATCCTGGTGGAGCTGGAAATCATGCCTCCTCTCGGTATCTCTGTGCTGCGCTGCGTCCGCCTGCTGCGTATCTTCAAGGTCACCCGGTGAGGAGTGGTTATTGACGGGTTATGGACTGACTAGAATGGTTAAACAGTGGTTATAAACTGAGTGTAGACTGAAAAAAGGTGGTTGTAGACTCACTATTGACCAGCTGAAGACTAGTTGTAGACTTGTCATACACCTATAGATGTCTTATAGACTGGTAGAAGAGTGGTTATGAATACGTTTTCAACTGGTTAAAGAGCGATTATAGAATGGTTGTGGACTCACTGTTACTTGTTATGGACTGGTTATATAGATTATAGAGTTGATGTAGACACAGTTACTGGTTAGGGACTAGTTAGAAAGTGGTAAAAGACTAAATACAGACTGAGTAAAGACTGGTTATAAAACTATAGTTCTGATAGAGTCTGCCGTGAGCACAACCATGTTGTCTGTCCTCTCCTCTGACATCACTGTGTCTGTGCGCAGCCATTGGACGGCTCTGTCCAACCTCGTGGCGTCCCTGCTGAACTCCATGAAGTCCATCGCCTCGCTGCTGCTCCTCCTCTTCCTCTTCCTCATCATTTTCGCCCTCCTCGGCATGCAGCTCTTCGGTGGGAAGTTCAACTTCGATGAAACACAGACCAAACGTAGTACTTTCGACGCCTTCCCGCAGGCGCTGCTCACCTGCTTCCAGGTAACTGTTCGACATCTGGAGGCGGGCTCGCTCCGGTGGGGGCGTGGCCTGACAACGCGTGTGTTGTGTTCAGATTCTGACAGGCGAGGACTGGAACGTGGTCATGTATGACGGCATCATGGCGTACGGCGGCCCCGTGTTTCCAGGCATGATAGTCTGCATTTACTTCGTCATCCTCTTCATCTGTGGTAACTGTATCCATGGCAACAGACCGCAGCAGTAAACCCCGCCCTCTCTGTTAAACAACACACATGTAACTTGAAATGTCTGTCATTGTTTGTTCTTATTTCCTTACGTTCTAAGATGATGGTGTTCAGAACGGATCCCAGTGGATTCCAGAAGTGTTCGACTTGTTAACGACCTCTTGGAGACTAGTTAAAAACTAGTTTCACATTCGTGTTAGACTTTCTAAGGACTGGTTATAGACTGGCTACAAACTGGCATTAGACTGGTTGAAGATGGGTGATCGAGACCAGTTAGGGAGTGGTCGTTGATGTGTTATATACTGGTTAAAAAGTGATTATTGGTTGATTATAGAGTGGTTATAAACTAGTTAAACAGTAGTTATAGACTGACTGGAATGGTCAAAGATTGGTTGTAAACTGACAGTAAATGATTTATAGCCTGGTTAATGAGAGATTATTTATGGATTATAGGCTGACTAGATTGGTTAACATGTGGTTCTAGATTAACGATACACTAGTTGACTTATTATGACGAGTTTAAGATTGATTACAAACTGGCATTTGATTGGTTAAAGATGGGTTGTAGAGGAGTGGTTATGGATATGTTATATACTGGTTAAAATGTGGTTATAGGTGGATTATACACTACTTAAACTGTTGTGACAGACTGGTTAAACATTGGTTTTGCATGGGTTATAGACAGGTTACAGATGAGTTATATATTTGTTAAAAACAACTTAAAGAGTGTTTAACAAGTCATTATAGTCTGTATTTTGTCAGTTTGTTACCCTCTGTGTTACCTATGTCGATGGCAGAGGATAGTGGAAGTAAGCCCCGCCCTCTCGCCATCAAACAACAGTTATCAGACATGTTCACAGACAATGGTTTACACAGCAGCATCCTTAATGAAAATCAGATATCCTGCTCAATGTGTTCTTGGCCATCGCTGTGGACAACTTGGCCGGGGGAGACGGAGATGACAAGGCCAAAGAGTGAGTGATGATGAAGAGGTGGAGGGATGAAGAGTGTTACGATTTCGCCGTCTTACGGTTTCCTTGTGTTTGCTTCAGGAAGAAGACGGAGGAAGCTGGGGAGGAGGAGGAAGGGGTGGAGCCTGAGGAAGGACAGGTGAAGGTGAGTGTGGTGGTGAAACTGGCAAAACACATCAGATTTGAAGATCTGCAATCAGTTGGTTTCATGTCTTTTTTGTCTCCTGCAGGTCGACATTGACGAAGACACCGAGTACGAAGAGGAAGAGGAGCTTCCTGAAGGAGAAGATGGTGAGTCTCCAGCCAAATGTTGATTGTTTAAAGAATCCGGTTGTATTTACCCCTGTAAAGCTTTCATTTAGGTGTTCTTCATTTGACAAAATGAACCACAGCACTAACGTCATCACAGTGAAAACTTGCATTTGGACTCATGAGAACAAAACATCTTGGTTTTGAGCCGGGTTGCTGGATATTTATGCCAAGCTGACTCTGTAGAAGAATCTGTATATTGCAGGATCAAATGAACACCTTAAAAAAAAAAGTTGAAAAACAGTCTGTATTTCATCCAACAACAAGCTAATAACCAGTCCGACAACAGTTAAAAGGTCATCCCAAAAAGGAATTCAATAGCTGGTCCACAACCAGTTCAAAAACAGTCAACAAGTAGGAAACAAGCAAAAAATCAGTCAATATTTAGTCCAAGAACAAGAAAGAAACCAGTCCAAAACCAGTTTATAGGCCAGTCCAAGAAAGAATCCCAAAGACAGTCCACAACCAGCCCCAACACTGCCCAAAACCAGTTCAAAAACAGTTTCAAGATGATCACAACAGTCTTTAAAAGAGTGTTAAAAACCAGTTAAAATGTGGCTCAAAACCATCCAGAAACCGTCTCAGAAAACAGTTTGAATCTATCTAAAAAACCATCAGAAAGCTCAGCGGGAATCCGGCTGTAACAAGCTATTCTGTCTCCTGATGAGCTGTTCTTCGTTTGTGGTTCGAGTTTTAAAATTCCTGTGTTCTGTTCTCAGATGGAGGAGTCCAGTTAAAGATGGCCGACCTGACTCCGCCCAAAGAGAAAATTCTCCCCATCCCAGAGGGCAGCGCTTTCTTCTGCCTCAGCAAGACCAACCCGTGAGTGTGTCTCACCCCCTCACCATGTCTCACCCATTCACCATGTCTCACCCTCTCACCATGTCGCATTCCCTCACCGTGTCACACTCATTCACCATGTCTCACCCCTTCACCAGGTCTTACTCCACCAGGTCTCACTCCTTCACCATGCCACATTCCCTCACCGCGTCACACTCGTTCACCAGGTCTCACTCCTTCACCAGGTCTCACTCCTTCACCATGCCACATTCCCTCACTGTGTCACACTCGTTCACCAGGTCTCACTCCCTCACCATACCACATTCCCTCACCGTGTCACACTCGCTCACCAGGTCTCACTCCTTTAACCAGGTCTCACTCCTTCACCATGCCACATTCCCTCACCACCTTCTTGAGTTATCGATGTTCGTTTAAACAACAACGGTGCACGGAGCCAATGAAAACATGACTGATTGTGTGTTGGTGCTTCACTCTGCAGGATCCGCGTGGGCTGCCACACTCTGATCCACCACCACATCTTCACCAACCTCATCCTGGTCTTCATCATCCTCAGCAGCTGCTCGCTGGCCGCCGAGGATCCAATCAGAGCGCACTCCTTCAGGAACAACGTGAGTCCAGCGCCGTCCTCAAACTCCACAGCCAATCAGAGCCCACATGGGCGGCGATGAAGCTGTCACAGATGCACCTCGGTGGATCACGCTGTAGGGTGTGTGTGTGTGTGTGTGTGTGTGTGTGTGTGTGTGTGTGTGTGTGTGTGTGTCAGCTGGGAGTGCAGATTACACTCCAGCAGCAGCATGAGGAGAAGAAGAAGAATGCAAAGTGGGTCACTGACTAACCGGGTTAAAGAGGAAACACACACACACACGCACACACACACACACACACACACAAACACACACACACGCACACACGCACGAACAGACACGTGCACTAATACACTCATGTACTAACAGTTACACATACAAACAAACATATGCACCAACACATTCATGTACACCTATACACAACCATATGGTAACGTGCACACACACACAAACACACACACACACACACACACACGCACACACACACACACACACACACACACACACACACACACACACACACACACACACACACACACACACACACACACACACACACACACACACACACACACACACACACACACACACACACACACACACAGATTCACAGACGAGTAGTTTTATCTTTAAATCTCCACTGTTAGCAACTTTTGATAATAACAGAACTTGAAATGGTGTGTGTGTGTGTGTGTGTGTGTGTGTGTGTGTGTGTGTGTGTGTGTGTGTGTGTGTGTGTGTGTGTGTGTGTGTGTGTGTGTGTGTGGGTGTGTGTGGGTGTGTGTGTGTGTGTTTCAGATTCTGGGTTATGCAGACTACGCCTTTACTTCCATCTTCACTGTGGAGATTCTCTTAAAGGTAAAAAAAAAGCTCCATCTTAACTGTTCTATCAAAGTTCTTGCAGCGTTGAGACTCTGTGTCTCTCTGTTCTCTCTGTTTCTCTCTGTGTCTCTCTGTGTCTCTCTGTGTCTCTCTCTTCTCTCTGTGTCTCTCTCTTCTCTCTGTGTCTCCCTGTTCTCTCTGTTTCTCTGTGTCTCTCTGTGTCTCCCTGTTCTCTCTATGTCTCTCTATGTCTCTCTGTGTCTCTCTGTGTCTCTCTCTTCTCTCTGTGTCTCCCTGTTCTCTCTGTTTCTCTGTGTCTCTCTGTGTCTCCCTGTTCTCTCTATGTCTCTCTATGTCTCTCTGTGTCTCTCTGTGTCTCTCTCTTCTCTCTGTGTTTCTCTGTGTCTCTCTGTGTCTCCCTGTTCTCTCTATGTCTCTCTGTTTCTCTATGTCTCTCTGTGTCTCTCTGTTCTCTCTGTGTCTCTCTGTGTCTGAATTTTTCTCTTTTCCTGATTTTGTCTGTGTGTCTTTTTTGTGATTTTCCATCTCTGCATCTCACCATCTTTTCCTGACTTTCTGTCTCTTTGTCAGATGACGGTCCACGGAGCCTTCCTCCATCAGGGCTCGTTCTGCAGGAACTGGTTCAACCTGCTGGACCTGCTGGTCGTCAGCGTCTCGCTCGTCTCCTTCTTCCTGCAGTCAGTACCAAAATGTCAATTACATTGTTTAACCAGCAGGTGGTGTTGTGTTGCAACGCCAAACTTTATCCAGTGATTTGCAACCAGGGCCCCCGCCCCCGAATCGTGTCCCAGATCGAAGTATTGATTGTTTCAAAAGTGGAGCAGGGTTTTCAAATGAAAGACTTTGTCTCTCTGCAGCTCGAGCGCCATCTCAGTGGTGAAGATCCTGCGAGTGCTCAGGGTGCTCCGACCTCTCAGGGCCATCAACAGAGCCAAAGGACTCAAGGTAACTTGTGCCCCTCGGCTACATAAGGCCGGGACTTTGAGGTTATTTGATTTCAAGAAAAAAAGTTGTTAAAAAAAATCAAATATGAACACATTATCCGATCGTAGTTCAAAGAAACGTTTTGACCGATGTTTGACTGGGTTGTGTTGCAGCATGTGGTCCAGTGTGTGTTTGTGGCCATCAGGACCATCGGGAACATCATGATCGTCACCACGCTGCTGCAGTTCATGTTCGCCTGCATCGGCGTCCAGCTCTTCAAGGTGAGACTGAGACAGACTCTCCGCTGCACATCAGGAGCAGCGAGTTATTAAGGCCCCGTTTACACGGTTTCAAGTGAAGTGAAAAAGCAAATTTTGTCATTGCCTGTTGGGTGTTCGTTAACACAACAACGTTGCTACGTCTGTACTTCCATTGTTTATGTTTATAGCGTATTTTTCTCTGCGTGCATGTGTTGTGTGGTTTCATTATGAAAACCACCAACAGCACTAACTCGTGGCCCCATATGCTAACTACATCCTATTCAGCGTTTCTGCCGTTTCCCTGTAACCGGACAGCGCTTTCAAAACGTTGCCATGCAAACGAAAAACTTTTCAGAAACAAAAGGCCCAAATCGATGTATCGTCACTTGAAAACGTTTCTGCGTTGCCTCTTGGAGGACGGAAAATATGTCCCCGACTGAGTTCCTTTGTTTCAGACTTGTGTGTCTTGTGTTTTCAGGGTAAATTTTTTCGCTGTACAGACGAAGCCAAACACACTCCTGAACAGTGCAAGTAAGTTGAAAATGTTTAACACCTGAAATAAAGAAATATTTCTTCAGTCGGCCAGACACCAAACACCTTGAGTTTAGATTACTTCCAGAAGTTATCATTCAATAAAGTTTAGAGTATTATGTTTGATCTGATTATAATTTGATTTACCTGTTATTGATACATTTGTCAACAGGTTAGTAACTGATTACTATGACTCAATGAGTAATTCAGTCAGGTGTTGGATTATTGACGGCTCATTATTTGTTATTTTGAACTTTCTTTTAGAATGAAAACAGCATTAGCTCGTATGAAGTTGGCGTTCTCAATCATTTTCAGGATTTTGCACAATAATGGCTTCTAGAAGAGCGAGAGCTTGTTTGTTCTCTACCCATGTTGTATTTCAAGGGACGTAGCATATTATAGTAATTTAGAATAAATTTAATCCCAAGCTGTTGTCTTGAGTAATAAGCTGCTCTGTTGCTGTTTCATTAAACTCCTGCTTGTTAAAGGAAAGTTCCTCTTTCATCCTGAATTATTTCAGTCCTCTTGACAGCAACATGAAAGATGTTCCGCTGTCAGTAAGATTAGATCGCCCTGTGTCCAGTGATTAGGTTAGCCTGTAGCCACAGTGATTAGCATTAGTGTCAGGTCCAACCTCTGAACATTTATTAATTCTGCAAGGAAGAACACACACCGAGTTAAGAATGGTTTTACTCGCGAGGAGAACGGACAGAGAGTGTTTCAGTTACAATCTCCAACCCGCTCTGAAAAACCTCTGCCGCCTCCTCTCCTTTTATTAGGGTTCCTCTTATCTGATTTCAAGGCACTTCCCATCTGCAGACTACATTCCTCCTTACCATAAAAGATCACAGTGGAGAAATACAAGTCGTAATAGATGAGAAAGAATGTTGGTACAATGAATGTGATAACTTTTCGTAAGATTATTCCAACATTTAGGAAGCGTTACTAGCAGTTAGCTTTGCTTTCTTACAATTAAAGTTGGTACTTTATCTCAGCTGTTTTGTCGCTACTAAATCCCGTTGTCATTAGTTCATGAGTTAATTTCTTTCAATAGGCGCAAACATTGAGATTATGGAGCATCTTCCTCCCACTAACATCCAGAATATAGAGCATCTTCCTCCCATTAACTGATGTATCTTCAGCTAACATCCAGATTACAAAGTCCGAGTGTCTGGGAGTCGTTTGTGTATGGGCGTCCTCAGAAGTGCTGAAAATGTGCGTGCGGATGTGTGTCTCCAGAGGCACGTTTGTGGTGTATAAAGATGGAGACGTGAGCCACCCGATGGTGCGGGAGAGGAACTGGCACAACAGCGACTTTAACTTCGACAACGTGCTGATGGGGATGATGGCGCTCTTCACCGTGTCCACCTTCGAGGGATGGCCCGCGTGAGTGTCCAGTCCAGACCAAACCAAGCTTCACCGACAGGTGGAGGACGTGCCGCCAACCTCCCTCTCTTTCCAGGCTGCTGTACAAAGCCATCGACGCCAACGGGGAGAACTCCGGCCCCATCTACAACTACCGGGTGGAGATCTCCATCTTCTTCATCGTCTACATCATCATCATCGCCTTCTTCATGATGAACATCTTCGTGGGTTTTGTCATCATCACTTTCAGAGAGCAGGGAGAACAGGAGTACAAGAACTGTGAGCTCGACAAGAACCAGGTACATTCACCTCCACACATGCTCAACCCATCCATCCATCCATCCATCCATCGTCCACCCATCCATCCATCCATCCATCCATCATCCGTCCACTTGAGCCATTTGGCAGTTTTCAAAAGTTGTACATTGAAAGGAAAAAAACAAAGAAGCCTTGATTGTTATTATTCTTCAGTCTGAACCAGTTAAGATGGAATTGGTACAAAGTTCTTGACTTCAGAGTACAAACCTCAGGACGTAAGATGATCCGAAATTAAGGTGAGTGTGTGTGTGTGTCCTGCAGCGTCAGTGTGTGGAGTACGCCCTGAAGGCTCAGCCCCTCAAACTTTACATCCCGAAGAACCCGGTTCAGTACAAGTTCTGGTCCATCATCAACTCCACCGCCTTCGAGTACGTCATGTTCGTCCTGATCCTGCTCAACACCGTCACGCTGGCCGTGCAGGTTAGCACCTCCTTCTGCTCCTCCTCCTCTTCTTCTTCCCTCATCCCTGCACCTCCTGACTTCATCCCCCTGCTCCTGCAGCATTACGAACAATCCAAAACCTTCAGCCACATCATGGACATCCTCAACATGGTCTTCACCGGACTCTTCACCGTGGAGATGCTGCTCAAGCTGCTGGCTCTCAGGCTCAGGGTGAGGAAACCAAACGCACCCGGAGGGGAATCCGTCATGTCAGATTCACTTCAGTTCACTTTGATTTATACATCAGGAACTACAACACACTCAGCATTATGATATGTAAAAGACGCAAACAGACGAGATGTTCACGTGCGTCCACTGTCCCCCCCCCTGCAGCATTACTTTGTGGACGCATGGAACTCCTTTGATGCTCTGATCGTGGTCGGCAGCGTGGTCGACATCGTGGTTACCGAGTTCAGCGTGAGTCCTGCTACACATCAGACATTCAGACCCATGATATATGGAATGGGTTCATACTTATATCTGCACATGCAGTGTTTGGTTTAAAATTTTTAATGTTTAACTTCTTAAAATATTTTTATATATATATTACTACCTGTAGGTTCTAAAAGGTGCTTTTATAATATTATATTTGTATATATGCCCCTGTACCTGGCTGCTGTCACAGTTTAATTTCCCTCCAGGATCAATAAAGTGAATCTGTCTATCTATAAAGTACAAAACTATAAATATCAACATCTCTACAGGGGAAGACTATTTCAGGGTCTTTTTTACTTGAACTACATATGTATGCATGCAAATGTGTATTGGGATCGGGATACATTTATACATGAAGTGTGCATATAATTGTGCATATATGTAAATTGTTAGGGTACTTATCATCATATCTACAAAGGAAAAATTATACAATAGTTATAAGTATAAAAGACTTGCATTATGAGATATATTGAAAAAGTCCAACATGATTGAAACGGCGCGTTCAACCTTTCAGAGTGGCGAGGACAGCTCCCGAGTGTCCATCACTTTTTTCCGTCTGTTTCGAGTGATGCGATTGGTCAAGCTGCTGAGCAAAGGGGAGGGGATTCGCACTCTGCTGTGGACCTTCATCAAATCACTGCAGGTCAGAAGGGCGGAGTTACGAGAAGGGGTCTGGTTAACATATAGGGTGGGGTTAACATAGAAGGGGCGTGGCGCCACGATATTTTTATGACTGATGTATGTCTTGTCACTTGCTCCTGGACTCAGCAGCAGTGGAGACTTTAACCTCATCCCGGTTCTCTCTGCAGGCTTTGCCCTACGTCGCTTTACTCATCGCTATGATCTTTTTCATCTACGCTGTCATCGGCATGCAGGTGAGGTCCAAACTAACTGGAGAATCTGGAACTTCTTCACGTGGATTTCTTAGAAAGATGGGATGTTTATAGAGGTTCAGGGCCAAACTGACTTCATCTTTTCTCATGTCTCTCCTCTCATCAGACGTTTGGGAAGGTTGCGATGCAGGATTACACTCAGATCAACAGAAACAACAACTTCCAGACGTTCCCTCAGGCAGTTCTTCTCCTCTTCAGGTCAGATCCACCACCTTCTTTATATCTCATGCTGATGGCTGCTGATCCCTGTCTGGTGTTCCACAAGGTTCCTCTCTGGGTCCTCTGCGTCTTTGTCAAAATCTTTCCACAATGCTAACAGTTAGCCTCGGGGGACAAGACAGGAGGTGCTGTCTTTTTTTAAGACAAAAAAAAAAAAAAAAAAGAGTACCAAGCCGTCAGAAACTTTATATAACCGTGTTAATAATTTAGTATTTACTTGGTGAGTCCCACGATGGTGTGATGGTTAGTGCTCTCACGTCATGCCGATAATGTTGTGGGTTATGCTTGGTGTGTGTGTGTGTGTGTGTGTGTTTATACAGGTGTGCTACAGGTGAGGCGTGGCAAGAGATCATGCTGGCCAGTCTTCCAGGGAAGCGTTGCGACCCGGAGTCCGACTTTGAACCGGGAGAAGAGTTCAGCTGCGGCAGTAACTTCGCCATCGTTTACTTCATCAGCTTCTTCATGCTCTGTGCTTTCCTGGTCCGTCACTTCCTCTCCACCCACTCTGGTTAAAACCCCACACCGACGAAGGGAGATTAACGGAAAGGATTCTCTCCTCCTCAGATTATTAACCTGTTTGTCGCCGTCATCATGGACAACTTTGACTACCTGACCCGCGACTGGTCGATTCTGGGGCCGCATCACCTGGATGAGTTCAAGAGGATCTGGTCTGAATACGATCCAGAGGCCAAGTAGGTCTTTCAGGAGAGGGTTTAGTACCAAAGAGATGAAAAAAAAACCAGCTTAGATAATTTCATCCTTCATTTTTATATAAAGATTTGATCTATATTGGGTTTTTGTACCCCCCCTCTCGGAATGGCTGTGACTAAGTGACTGACTGGTTCAAAGAGGTTTAAATTGGTTTCTGGTTGGTATTAACAGATTCCAGACAGGTTTTAACTCGATTCTGATTGGTTTACACTTGTTCAAACTGGTGTCTGATTGGTATTAACTACTTTCTGATTGGTTTAGCCTGTATCTGACATGTAAACTAGTTTGGAATTGGTTTGAACTAGTTTTGAATTAGCCTAAACTGGTTTCTGGCTGTTTTAATCATATTTTCAAGTAGTTTAAACAGATTCTACACAAGTTTCAACTCGATTCTGAATGGTATGAAATAGTTCCTGAATAGTTTAGGCTGGTACATGACAGGTTTAAACTAGTTTGGTGTTCATTTGAACTGGTTACTAACCATTTCAAACTGATGTTGGCTGGCTGGTTTGAACTAATTTGAGTTTTTGACTGGTTTGAACAATTTTCCGATTGCTTAAAACTGGTTATGATTCAAATCTGGAATTTCTCATTTTAAATATGGGCAAATCTACTTGCATAGCTTTTGAAAACCTCTTATTTGAATTGTGATTTGCCAAATATTGCATTAGAGCCAACCAATGGTGGACACATCCACTCTCAGCAACGCACAACAGCAGAAACCTGGAAAATACGTCACTGGACAGTTTTCTGAGATGCTATTGATTAAGGCGTTATATTAAAATTTACTTCACGCTGTCTTGCATGTGGTTCTGCCCGCAGTCACATGTGCAAATATAATTTTAGCAACATAATTTTGATTCCTGGCACCGTCCACGATAAAACTGACCCACATGACTGAATGTTGGCGCTGGATTAACCAGAGAAACCTTGTTGATTGCCCCCTCAGAGGTCGGATCAAACACCTGGACGTGGTGGCTCTGCTCCGTCGGATTCAGCCTCCTCTGGGCTTCGGGAAGCTCTGCCCTCACAGAGTGGCCTGCAAGGTGAAATCCATATTACTGTGCCACGTCTGGGCGGGGACCTCAGGCCTGAGCAGCTGGATCTGACTCCTCCTCTTCTTCTTCTTCTTCCTCCTCTCAGCGTCTGGTGGCCATGAACATGCCTCTGAACGCTGACGGGATGGTGACCTTCAATGCCACGCTGTTCGCTCTGGTTCGCACTGCACTCAAGATCAAGACTGAAGGTACGCGATCGTGATTCCTCCAGTGGAGGAGAAGTTTCAGAGGAAATCATACCTTATATGGACATAGTATCTAACTCCACCTACTTACTGTGAACGACGCTGTTGCTAGGTAACCCTGAGCAGGAGAATGAAGAGCTGAGGGGGATCATCAAGAAGATCTGGAAGAGGATGAAGCCGAAGCTGCTGGACGAAGTGATCCCACCACACGAAGGTACGTCTCCACGCCGCTCTCTCCTCGACGGGCGTCACTGCGTCTTCACTGAGCTCGGTCTCTGCCCACAGAGGAGGAGGTGACGGTGGGAAAGTTCTACGCCACGTTCCTCATCCAGGACTACTTCAGGAAGTTCAGGAAGCGCAAAGAGAAAGGAGCGCTGCCCGGGGAGTCCGACAACGTCACCAACCCGTCCGCCGTGCAGGTCGGTCAGACCACCTCCAAACATCGTCACATTATAGTCGTGAAATGAGGCGTCAGTGTGAAGTTGTCAAGTGAAAATGGAATTTTCTTTATTGTGTTTAATGGGTCCATTTACAAAACCATAGTGGTTGGAGTTACATCTCAACATTTTGAGAATGTCTCCTCGGGGGAAACTTTGTCTCCGCGTAGCTGCAACTATACTTAATAGTTCTTCTGCACATGTGTGAGTTGGTAGACAATAACAATATTGTTTGTCTCCAGAATGTTATGACTCCCAGTCCATCTTCTATTGGGACTTGGTAGTTTTATACTGTATATTCATGGTTAATTGTGTTCTTTATTATATATTATTGGTAATGTAGAGTCGCCAATTGTTTTTAATCATTTGTGTCTGTGCAGCTTTGTAAAGCAGGTTTGAAGACTCTGCAGGACCTTGGACCGGAGATGCGTCTGGCTCTGAACGAGGACCTGGACGAGGAGGAGGAGGAGGAGGAGGAGGAGGAGGAGGAGGGCATGATGGAAGAGGAAGAGCTGGATGACAACGCTACTTATACGGTCTTAACACTGCACACAACAGTTCAAAGATGTTCGATGTTTAAAAAAAAAAAGTAAATCTATTTGAGTGAAGTCCAAACCATAGTTGTTGGTTTTCTGTCTCTATGTCTGCAGGCTGAAAACGGATACGGACCAGAAAGAGATCGACGTGGCTCCTTACTGACACCAACTGGTGAACAACATGACATTGTTGCTCCGGAAGCATTTTACTTTGGAGATCGGACGGATTCCAATAAAGTTTGTGATGTTTCTGCAGGTCCGGGTGGTGTGGTGGGCGACGGCGGCGTCTCCAATGGTGGACTGATCCACCGGGTCGGATCTCTCACCAAAATGGCCAACGGTAGCGAACACGACGAGCGCGTCCGCCGCGGTGACAACATGAGGTCCTCGGTTAATCGCCATCACCACCGACGCTCGTCCGGGAAGAACGGGCTGCTAGACCACGGCCATAAGAGGCCATCATACCACAAGTATGGGAGGTAGGTGGAGACACGGCGAAGAAATGACCTGGGAACGCTGTCGCACTACAAGCTAACTGATTAAGGAGTTCTGCAATTAATTGCCAGCTCATACTTAATGAATATACGTAAGTTTAACAAAAAAACTTCTGAACCGTCTACTTGAAGTACCCCTAATGTCCACTAGTGAGCACTGTGATTAGGCTCACAGCAAAGGAGTGAATTAAAAAAAAGAGACTTTTCAAATATTATCGACCGAAAAAAAATGCATTAATGCTCCTGCTTTATCTTTACTATTCTCAGTACACCTCAGAAACTTCCTTTCATTTCCTGACATAGAAATCATAACGATAAGAATCTCAGCTGTGTGCACAATATACTGTACATACCACCTATACCAAATTTACATACCACCTCAAATTATGAGATGCCATTAAAATGCAATAGTTTATTACCAAGTCTTGAAGTAATTCGATTTTTTAAAATGTCACAAAAACTAAACAAAACAAAAAAAAACTCAATTGGTCTAAATAATAAAGACTTTTGAAGACTTCTGAGGTCTTGATTAACAGTTGGACAATCCGGTTGGTTTACAGGAGGGACTCCAGGGACAGATCGTGGAGGAATGGAGACGTGGAGGCTTATGGAGAGCAAGGATACTACAGCAGAGAGGAGGACAATGAGAGCATCACCTCCAGAGACAGGTAGACTAAATCCAGGTAGACTGAAATCCAGGTAGACTGAAATCCAGGTAGACTATCATAAGGATACCCTGACACAAAGAATAATACACAGGTATACTAAGCTGAAGGTGGATTGACGTATAGGTAGACTGATGTACAGGTAGTATAAATTACAAGTGAATGAATGCAGGTAGAGTGAAATACAGGTAGACTGACATACTTTTAGACAAACATACAGGTAAAGTAGTGTACAAGTGCCCTGACCTACACATTGACTGACAACAGGTAAACTATAATACAGGTAAACTGATGTACAGGTGCAGTGACTTACAGTAAAACTAATGAACAGGTAGGCCGGCACACAGGTGGGCTGGCGTAAAGGTAGTTTAACATACAGGTAGACTGACATACAGTCAGTCGATCGTACGATTAGAATAACACACCTGTAAACCAGCATACACTAGACTGAAGTACAGTTAGACTTACTAAATATTGCCATACAGAAAGACTGATGGACAAAGAGACCAATGTACAGGTAGATAGATATACAGATAAATTAACATGTAAATGAACTGACAGGTGGAATAATCTACAGGCAAACATACGTACAGGTGTGTGTATCTTCTTATGACGGACAGATCGTCCGAATATTCATTTGTGTGCCTTTGCAGACATTACCCAGACGAGCCTCCGCTGTACAGAGACCACTACGATGGCCACGCCTCCTACACGAATAGTAGCTATGGCAACAGCTACAACGAGGGTCGGAGGACGACCCGAAGACGCCTGCTTCCCGCCACGCCCACAGGTGAGTGAGGAAGGGGTGTGGCCATCACGACCCAATCAGTTCGATGTGACATCACTGATAGCCGAGCGGTTTCATTCGCCAGGTCGCAAGCCGTCCTTCAACATCCAGTGTTTGAGGAGACAGGGCAGCAGCGATGACCTGCCGATACCTGGGACCTACCACCCCACTTCACCACCGCGCCGCACACGCACACAGGTAACACACACGCACACACACACACACACACACACACACACACACACACACACACACACAGGAAACAGGCCTCAGACAAGCTTAACCCGCTCTCCTCCCTCAGCAAACGTTCAGCAGCTATGACTCCCATCTCTCCTCGGGCCACTCCTCTGCCGCCTCTTCGGCCTCCTGGGCGAACCCGTGTCCTCGTCGCGGGCGCCTCCTCTACGCTCCTCTCATCCTGGTGGAGGAGGAGGGCAGCCCACCCTGGGGCGGGGGAGGAGCTGGAGGCCACGGTGTCGAGGGGAAGAAGGGAGGCGTCGGACGAGGTAGAGGGCATTCGGACACTTTTCTTTTTTTTGTTAGCGTGGAGGGAAAACTTTCCAACTGTAAAGTCGCTGCTCTCCTCCGTCAGGTGTCAGTGTGACGGGAGCGGCGCCCCGACCAGCGTGGTACGGTGGCCCAGCGGGGACATCAGGTACAACGGACCTCTATGGACCTTTAACTTACAGGCTGTGTCTTTAGCAGTAATGTTTCCTAATAGGATGTGAACCTGCAGAACTTCAGCCTGAACACAGACTTTAAATAAATTCCTATTGTGGCCCTTTGAAAGCGGCATTTTTTTAAAGAGGCTAAAATTTGTATTTAATGAAAATGTCACGCTTTTTTTTTTTTTTGCCTGAATTGCATTAAACTAAAATATTATATACTGTACCTTTTAAAGGGTTAACCTGCTCCCCCCATCACCTGTCTGACCGTGTTGTAGCCCCGCCCCCGTACCGGGCATACACCACCCTCAGGGTCCCGTCTCAGCTCGGCGCTCAGTTAACGGAGAAACGAGGATCAGCCGACAGCCTGGTGGAGGCGGTAAGGAAACCCGACCTTCGGGGGTGGGGGGGCTCCGGGGGACTCCAGGGACTGGGGGGGGGCCACATCCCTGCACGGGTTAAGGCCTCGTTTATATGACAACGTTTTCAAGTGAAAATGCAAAACATTTGTTGCATTTTGGAGGTTCGTTTTTTTACAACCACCGAAAACAAAACTTGATGAAAACGGCTCCCAAGGTGCAACTTTTGGAAAATTTGTAAAATTGCAAAAACGAAACTTTCTGAAGATGCTCGAGCGCCGTCTCCGTGCGAGGACAGAAATGCTGCTACTGCGTATGCCACAGCCATCGTAAATAGTTCTTCTGCACACGTGCAAGTAGATGGACAAAAACATTTGCCTCCCAGTCCATATTCTCCAGGGACTTAGTACTTTTATTTTGACAGTCACCGAATTAACAATCCAACTTGGCCGTCTGTCCACTAGAACGTCGTGTACTTCTATCGTTAATGTTTAGAGCTCATTGTTCTCTGCGGCATGTGTGTGTGGTTTCATTACAATTACAAGCAACTGCGCCACCTCGTGGCCTAGCATGCCAACTACATGCTTTTCAGTGTTTCTGCCATTTTCAAAACCTTTAAAAAAAAAAGATTATTGGCATGTGAACTTTTCTGAGACAAAAACGAAGCGTTTTCAAATGAAATGTCGTCGTGAAAACTGGGCCTAAAGGTGTCCTTACTTCTGATGATACGCTCATTAAGTTCAGGGAACAATGAAAACATGCAGGATTCGAGGACCGGGACCGGGACCGGTCCTGACCGATCCCTGCTAGATAACGTCACGCTGAGCGTCTCCTCTCGATCTCCTCCAGGTTCTCATATCCGAGGGCCTTGGTCTTTACGCTCGGGACCCAAAGTTTGTGGCGTTTGCCAAGCGTGAGATCGCAGACGCCTGTCACATGACGGTGGACGAGATGGAGTCGGCCGCCAGCGACCTGCTGGGCTCCACGAGCCACGGTCTCCTCAGCAACAGCTCGGTGGCGGCGGACCCCGCCGCGCTCTACAGCGACGAGGAGCCCATCAGGACCGGCCGCGACGAGGACGAGCTCGCCGACGAGATGACCTGCGTGACGTCGTTCTGAGGCTCTCCACCGTCAGGAGAGGAGGCGGAGCACCAGCGGCCGGACCGCAGGCACGTTTGGACTCCAGGACAGCCGTGTCCAGTCAAAGAGGAGGCGGGGCTTATCGCTGCCACCCAGAGGAGGGACGGAGGTGTACGAGACAACCTCAGAACTATTGGTGCCGCGAAGGAGTCGGACGTAAGCGCTGAGCTCGGCAGGACTCCCAGTTTGTTCTCGGAGGAACTCGTCAGAGGCTTTCTACTGCAAACGACTTTTTGTTTGTTCTGAAGTGAGAGACGGCAGGTTTTTATGTCAAGAGTTCCACTGCACAGAGATGTTTTGATTAGAGCGCCTTCGTTTTTCTTATTCAAATTATTTAAAGGTTTCTAATCCGTGACCGCTGGATTAGTAACGCAGCCTTTGAAGCTAGAGAATCCAGACCAAATAACCTGTTAACCAATCAATCAGTTCAAATTCATCCAAATTGGTTTTCAATGAAATGTGGTTCAAAGTTTTAATGGGACAAGATATGAACCGTGGTTTGGATCCACAGACGAGAGTATTTTCAGAATGCTTTGTAATTTTATAACTTCTACGTGTTTTATACAGTTCTTGACCTCCAGGTGACGCTATTCATGCCTGTAGCGGTGCAACAATATCAAGAGGCTACAGGGTTAACTGCTTTGGGCTGTAAGAAGGAACTCGGCTCAGAAATGGAAGCTGTTCTAGAGTTATGAGGAGGGGAACAAGCGGAGTGGAAGCACGGATGGAAGAGTAAGAACGTGTGATCATTTCAGCGTCATTAAACAGGGACGAGGTTGGCGTCGTCTTTAAACCCTCACACGGACTCATTTCCTCTAACTTGCTCAGCAGTCAGTCGGTGAAACACTGAACTCGGCTCGTCACAAAACCTGTTTGCCCAAAAAGCACGAGTCACACTCAGAAGTGCCGCCGGTTCCACACCTTCCGTTCACCTTTCCGTACCTGTCGAAAAGCTGTGATTTGATCTGAAATGACCTGTTGATGTTTTCACCAAGCAAAGCAGCAAAGTGACAAAAATAAGAAGTTGTCCTGTGTTTATACCAGGAGTGTCAAACACGTCTTAGTTCAGGGTAAAATAGCGTCATAACAACCTTTTAAATTTAAACTTTTTCTTCGTGGTGGCGCAGAGTGTATGTGATCAAAATGTCTCGATTTTCACAAAAACCAAACAATTACTACAGAAAGTGACTTCAATCTGAACATAGAGCCGATTGGAACTCTGCTGCAAAATGTCAAAAAATCAATCAAACAACACAGAATTAAAAAGAATTCTGGATGTTTCTACCCGCTCACCCTGACACCACGGCCTTGAGGCTAACGCTTTGTGTTGGGCCTTGTGTTTGACACCCCTGGCTTCTAATGGCGTACGCTCACCAGCCAAAACATTAGTTACACCTTGCTGGTTGCAGAGAACGGTCTTTATTCCAGACGTCTCCACATGATGCAAACCTTTGGTTGTAACCAGAGCTCATTTAGAGTTGCTGTTGCCTTTCTATCATCCCCAACCAACAGAGGACCGCTGCTCGCTCTTCCTCGGACCGTCCTCTGTAAACTCCACACTCCAGTTGGTGGCAAAGTCACTGAAATCATCTTTCCCCATCATTCCCATGAACTTCAGGAACGGAGTCTCACTGAGCTGCTGAGTGGATATTTGAGTTGATGAGAAGTTGATCAGGTGAATCTAATAAAGTGGCTGCTGAGAGTATTTCCAGAGCGGGGGTATAATATGACATCAAGTCTGCCTGAACATGTACAGTACATGTTTTTTTTTTTTTGTGGAAAGTAGAAAAATTTGAATCAGAATTTAGTTCTGATGTTTAACTGTGAATCTCATGAGCCATTCGGGGACAATGATGACTATTGATCAAATAGTTAAAGGAACATTTTCCCATAAAAACTCAAAATGTTGAATTTTTTTCTTCCATAATTTTAACAGTGTGAAACTCAAAGGGACGTTTTTATATATTTATCAGAGAGAAACCTTGTTAAAGTGTGTTTACAGCCTGAATGATGTTTATTGGCACCACTTATGTTTTTGTCTTTTTTTAAACGCTGTTAAAGGTCATTTTCTCATCTTTTATGAGCGTGTTTTTACTCTGAACAGATTTTTTTTTTTAATTCAGGAAATTGTTTGTTGGTCGTGTTTCTGCTTTTCTTACTTCTATTGGTTTTTTTTTTTTTTTTGTTTTTTTTAAATCGGCTGTGACGGACTGGACTGATCTCTCCGTCTGACTCTTTGTGTTTTCGTCTCTTGTGCGTCCGTCTCGTCGCCGTCCTCTGAGTTTTCTCTCCCACACTTTGGACCGTTTCCCAGCAGTGAAGGGCTCTCCGATTCCTCGCCGGGATTCCCCCAAAATAAAAGACGTTGAAAAGACTGAATCCTCGTTCACCTCCAATAAAAAATAAAAAAGCAAAAACAAGCTGCAGGCGAAGTGTCCTTCACACTCAATGAAAACTGTCCAGATCCTTTTAGACTGGACAGGTATTTGTTTCATTACGCAATTTATGGTGAGGATTAGGACGACACACACACACACACACACACACACACACACACACACACACACACACACACACACACACACACACACACACACACACACACACACACACACACACACACACACACACACACACACACACACACACACACACACACACACACACACACACACACACACACACACACAAAGCTGGGAACATCACATTTTCACTTGAAACCGTGAAAAAGCCTAAGACCAATGTATATTCCACACTGAGTCTATGTCTGCAGTCTTTAGCGAGAACGTTCGTACGTACAAACTCGTAGAGCGTTCATGCTAATGCTGTGTAGTTAGCATTCACGGCTGTTTCTCTGCCCTCTGCTGTTCAATTCTGGTCAGAGATGTTATGTCACTTTACCAAAAAAGATAGGAATACCCGTTATATCGTCCTTTATTGTTGTGACACCATACAAAGTCATCTCTTGGACCACATTGGATTAGACTCGTCTAGAATGAGCCAGACTACACAACAATCCACCCTGATTGAACCAGATTGAGACAGAATGAACCAGATTAGCCCCTCTGGTAGCTCAGATCTGGCCCACGGACTGGATGTTGTCAGTGTTTTCAATAAGCTTGGGTAGTATGACACGTCATAAACTGACAGGAAGGCCATCGAAGCATTAAAGACACCTGAAACACAACGGGACCGACGTGGATTTAAAGCTGCGTTTACACGTTTCAAGTGAAAACGCTAAACCTTTGCTGTGTTTTGGGTGTCCGTTTACACGACAACGGTGCTTGGCACCACTGAAACACAACTATTTGAAAACAACTCCGAAGGTGGAACTTTTTAAAAAAAATAAAACGCTCTGACTCTGTAAACAGGCGGAAATGCAAGTTTCTGAAAATGTTCGCGCTCAAACTCTTTGCAGACGGCAGGAACGTTGCTACTGCACACTGAAACCTAAATATTATTCATGGGAAATAACAAATATTTATAATATTTAATTTGTAGCACATAAATACTATATTTTGAATATACTACAATAATTAGTATTCATATAATAGAATATAGATTCAATATAATATCAAATAATTTGTAATATAAAATAAAATTTGCTATTCAAAAACAAAATCATAAATATTATTGGGATATTTCCAGTTATGGTGCAATATTTACCTGGCTAAATCAAAGTACTATCAGATGCACGAGTTCAAACTTTCTCTTAACCTTCTCTTGTGGAAACTGTTCCAAGTTCATCCACAAGCTTCTGAAGGCAGCCTCTCCCACGAGGAGTCGTCTGGCTGCTGTTTCTCGATGTGTAGTCGTCGTACTGGTCGCTAGCAATCGATATTTAGGATTTAGTAACGATCCTCCACGAGACACGTTCACGTCGTCATTCACACTTTCCAAACCTGTTCTGTGGGACATGATCTGAGGTTCCCAGCTGCTCTGAAGCAGTTTTCGTTGCCGGTCAATCTCCTCCTCGTACTGGACGATAGTTTGTTGAAACACGGAGAATATTTCTCCAGCAGCAGCGGTTAGTCGCTTGTTGATAAAGTCTCTCAAAGCCTGAACTGAACTCATTGTTGCTGCAGGAGGTGGAATATTTCCTTTGTGAGACTCCGCAACACAACGTAGAATCACAAGAGCTTCACCAAAGGAGCTTCTTCTTCTCTCGCTTTTCTGGAGCATCACATACTGACCCCTGCTGTATACAGGGGGAACTGCAGGTTGTTCGTCTCACCTGAAATAGCTGGAGCTCTTTTATCAATGTACTGTCCTCTGATCATTGAATTGATAGTTGTACAATACATAATCCATGAGACAGAAACATGTAATCAAATGTTTTGAATGAACTGACAATGCCTGCAATTTCTGATTGGTTGTAAACAACCCAGAGAGATGCCAGTAATAATTTGGGGAAGAATAACCAACCAATCACCATCAAAGATGGATAATTACATAGAATGTAAAGCTCAAGCACAAAATCATTCATTAATGATTTGGTAAGTTGTGTGTGTCTCCGACTTTCTCATTGAAATTAGTTTCTCTGTTCACAGCACATTTAACATTAATTGTGATTTTTGACAATTTACAGGCGGAATGACTTTGATTTGAGGAATGGATGAAATGTAGTATGTAATGTGAGGTCATGCTAAGTGACCTCCTGGTGTGCATCCATTGAAACTGTCTCCTGTTTCAGTATTACAACTGATGGTGTTTAGATGAACACCAAAACATCTTGCTTTTATAGTTGATTGTTCCAAATAAACCTTTTGTTGGAGAAATATTATGTTCCATAGACTTAATTCAACAATTGGTTACAAGATATGATGACAAACTATTTACTAAATCCTGCACTAAATTGACGTAATGTAATATAATGTAATGTGGATGAGGGTGTCTGACGATGACCACAGGTCACAGCACTGATGATGCGTCGCAGTGCATCCACCAGATGTCTCTTAAAGTATAAAACACTCAATAATTAAGTTGATAATACCATGAAATGAAGTAAACATTAGTTTGAACGTATATATCTTTATGTAAAGTCACAAGAGAACAGAAAACTTGACATTAAATGTCATTCATGGTAGGCACAACTGAAAAACGTCGAAATCAAAACTTTCCCATAGTATAAAAAAATATACATCAAGGATACATTACAGTTCCAGTTCTTTGTGGAAATTCCCATTTTTGCAAAAACATTAAGCCTTTTTAATTTAGCGTGTTCCCAAACATTGCTTTACATTGACGGCAGTAATGCTTAAAATGAAAAAGCTATCATGTGACCCACAGAGTTTCTGAGTGATGGAGCACGCCCACAGATTGAGGAAACATCAATCAAAATTGCTTCCTAATCGGCGTTATGGTCTCATTTTGAAGCTTCACTTTCAGAATAATTCTGAGTGTTTGAAGGTTCCATGATCCCACATCTGTTATTTCTCGTGTGGCGCAACAACAAGCCTTGTTGAATGAAGCTTTTTCCACATGATTGACAAGAATACGGCTTCTCACCTGTGTGAGTTCGCGTGTGGCGCAGCAAAATCCCATGTTGATTGAAACTTTTTCCACATGTTTGACAAGAATAAGGTTTCTCGCCTGTGTGAGTTCTCATATGAACCAGCAAATTGCCCTGGACACTGAAACTTTTCCCACAGGCTTTACAAGAATACGGCTTCTCACCTGTGTGAGTTCTCATGTGGACCAACAGATTATCCTGTCGACGGAAAACTTTGCCACAAGTTTCACAAGAATATTGCTTCTCGCCTTCGTGAGTTCTCATGTGCCGCATAAATTCGTGTACACTGAAACTTTTGTTGCACATTTCACAGGAAAGCGGCTCTTCACCTGTGTGAGTTTTCACATGACGTAATAAATTACTGTGCTGTCTGAATCTTTTATCACACGTCTGGCAAACGTACGGCTTGTCATCAGAATGAGTTCTCATGTGGACCAACAAATTACTCTGTATACTGAAACATTTACCACACAATTTACAGACATACGGCTTCTCACCTGTGTGAGTTCTCATGTGGACTGACAAATTACCACGTGCACTGAACCTTTTACCACAAGTTTCACACGAATACATCTTCACACCAGTGTGGGTTCTCATGTGGCGCACCAAGATACTGTGTTGACTGAATTTTTTCCCACATGATTCACAAGAGTATGGCTTCTCACCTGTGTGACTTCTCATGTGGACCAACAAATTGTTCTGGCGACTGAAACTTTTCCCACATGTTTCACAAGAAAACGGCCTCTCTCCTGTGTGACTTCTCATGTGGACCAACAAAGTATCCTGTCGACTGAAACTTTTCCCACATGTTTCACAAGAATGTGGCTTCTCACCTGTGTGAGTTCTCAAGTGAACCAAATATTGACTCTGTCGACTGAAACTTTCACCACAGGTTAAACAACAATGAGGCTTCTCACCCGTGTGAGTTCTTATGTGAATCAACAAGTAACTCTGTCGACTGAAACTTTTCCCGCATGTCTCACAAGAATGGGGCTTCTCACCTGTGTGAGTTCTCATGTGGACCAGCAAATTACTTTGTTGAATGAAACTCTTACCGCATGTTACACAGCCATAGGGCTTCTCACCTGTGTGAATCATTGTGTGTTTTTTCAGGGACGACGAGTTGGTAAAGCTCTTACCACAGGTGTTGCAGAGAAAAGGTGTCTCACCCGTGTGATTTCTCATGTGGATTAAGAAAGAATCTTTACGTCTGAATCTTTTACCGCACGTCTGACAAGAGTGTGGCTTCTCATCCGTGTGGGTGATGTGATGTTTCTGTAGTTGGGACATGTACCTGAATGATTTTCCGCAGACGTCACATTTGAAAGGCTTCCGGACCGTTTCCCTCGCAGGTTCATTTCCCGAATCGTCCACGTCGTCGTCACTGTGACGCATCCCGTCGGGCTCCAGCTCTTCGTTTGGACTCGATCCTGAGTCGAGCCGCTCGCTGTTCGGTTCTGGCTCTGGTCCACCGGGGAGACTTTGCTCCTCGGTCAACGTCACCATTAAAGTTTCAGTCTCGAGCTTCAGCAGTCGCGGCTCCTCCAGTTCGTCTTTGACCTGTAAAGCTTTTCGTTTCTCCGGTTCCTCTTCAGCACGTAGAACTTCAGGTTCTTCACGCTGCGGATTGGAAATCGTCCTGCTGTTGAATTCTGGAAGGACAAGACAATACGAGAGTCCTGGACGTAAAGCATTGCGATGACAATCCCAGCTCCAGAGTGAAAACACAAAACTGTCGGGAGTGTTTTGGGGTTTAGGTTTCCACGACAACGGCGCTACGAGTCACTGAAAACACAACTTTAAACAAAAACTAAAAAATGCCCAGACTCCATGAAAACGGGTGAAAACGCAACTTTTCTAGAATGCTGCGCTGCGCTGCACGGCCAGAGTAAATAGTTACTGTGCACGTGTGTGAGTAGATAAACAATAACAACGTTTCCTCCGTCGTGTCAAAAAAGGTAAAAGTATTAAGAGGAAGTGGCACGTACTTCCTCAAACACACCTCAACAGTGAAAACACATGAAACCATCAGTGTCTGCATCCTCTTTCTATTAATGCTGATGCAGTAACACCACCGTGAATACTACTACTACTACTTATTTGTTTTAAACCTCACAGTCATTTATTATGTGTTTAATGATATAATAATACCTTTTTGAAAATACTCCATGTCGAAAATGTAAACGCTGAACGCTGCCACTGCATATGGACACCACAGTCGTAGTAACTAGTCGTTCTGCACATGCTCAGTACAGGGACAATAACAAACATGGCGGCCTCCGTAGTGTTGTGACTCCCAGTCCATATTCTGATGGGACTTGGTGCTTTTATTTTGACGGTCACCATAATAACAATCCCAGCTTGGTGGTTTGTTATTACAGTGAATGTGATTTATTTATGTATTACATTGTTCTCTGCTGTGTGTGTGTGTGTGTGTGTGTGTGTGTGTGTTTTCATTACAAAAACTAACAACAGCGCCCACTAGTGGCCCAACATGAAAACTCAATTGTTTTCAGTGTTTCCGTGAGAACAGACATCGTCTTTAAAACGTTGCGGTGTGAGCGCGTACCTTTCCTCAAACAAAAATAAAAGCGATGTGTTTTCACTTGTAACCTTGTCGTGTGAACGAGGCCTCAGGAAGCCCCGGAATCGCTCGCATCACGTCGAGCTTCGGCTCATCATTTCCAGGTGTTTCAGTGTGGAGAGGCTCACCGTTCAGATCGCCGCTGTCGGAATCATACGAGCGGCGCTGCTCGCCGTCTCCCCCCCCTTCCAGGGCGCCGCAGGCTTCCTCCTCCCGGGTCTGTAGAGGTTCTGACTCTTCCTCTTCCTCTTTGAGCTGCAGAGGCTCCGGTTCTTCCAGTCTAGAGTTTCTCTCCTTTTGAAGGAGCTGCTCCCCCGTCCAGACATGCTGCGGCGGCGTTTCTGTTCAAGGTCAAAGACAAGAGAGTTTCCAGAGGAACTTTCTTCTGGAGCTTATTCCTGCTTTACCCACACAGATGTGAACTGATGCAAATATAGAAAAGATTTCGGCTCCTGGTGAGAGATCTGGTTCACTTCTTCAGGAGGAACACAGGTGAGGATGGAAACACCACCAAAAATAGATTGTGGAAGAAATCTTAACGATAAAACTAATGCACATACTCATCCTCCAGGAAGCTCAACTAGATAAAATGGAGGAAGTGGACTGCATACAAGACTGACAAGAACAATAATGGATTTTTATACAATGAGCAGATAATAAATGTTTAACACGAAGGTGGCATTAGATCTCAGTTTTTCAGTTTGAACACTAGAAATGTGTTTCTAACGGAGATTTGAATGAAAAAAGTCAAACAAAAAAAAACAACAACACATTTGGACTCAACCAATCCCACAAATGACCTTCAGAGGATTGAATCGCTCCGTAACAGAGACACTTGACGTGCCGATGAACTTCCTGTTTACAGAAAACTTCAAAACAAAATGACACTTCTTTTTCCATCACCCCCAAAGTCACATGACACAAACTAAGACGACGAGTTCTCAAAACCCGCCACCAGTGACGGTTCGTCACCATTTAGGAAAAGGAACCAGCTGATCAGCGAGTCTCATGATCAGGATGCTCCACCAGTCACACCCGTACCTGTCCTGTGTGATTCCGTTTGAGGTTTCCGGATGATTTCCAGAAGTCTGCGCTGACGGTCAATCTCCTCCTCGTACCGGGAGATCGTTGGTTCAAACAGGGTGAATATTTCCACCGCAGCAGCGGTGAGTCGCTGGGCGGTCAAGTCCCTCACAGAGTCGTGGGAATCGTCACTTTCACCATCGGTAACGGTCACCTCGACAAGATCCTCTTCCTCTTTAATGTGTGGAGCTTCATGTTCCTCCTGCTCCAGACTGGAGCTCGTCTTCTGGTGACCGGCGTGTTGCCGTGGACTCTCTGGAGGGAAACAAGATAAAAGTCACTGATGTGATGGAGGGGGATGTTTTACAGTGATGGATGGATGAGCAAAGTGTCATGACAAGTGGGATTTGTGTATTTTATTATATGTTGAGGAAACTTGTGATTGTTGAGGTAAATGCTCCGTTTCTGAAGTTTGTTCCCTTTTTAAGTGTTTAAATTCACATGTTGAAGAAACAATGTCATTGGTAGCTTTTGCAAGCTAAAAACTGCTAAAACGGATGTGATATATTTACAATATTCAACCCCTTTGTAGTCTGTCATCTGTGGTTTTGGGAAACCCAGTGAATAAATATTTAAAAAAAGCTTCACAGTAGTCAAGTCGAAGCATGACTCTGCCTCTTTGCATCTCATTTGTTTAGAAACGGTCTGATTCCTGGAATGTTTTCTGAAGAAATGCTGTTTTGATGACATTCATAAGTTCAACATGGTTTTTCCCATTTCAATTTTCTCTGTCGGTGACATTACTGATTACAAGAACTTTTGTTTTATCCTCATTACATGTTAAGTCATCCTGTTCATTATGTCAGCCAGAAGTACTGCAAGTTCAGTATGTGTACCTGAATTGCCTGATTTGATCAATAAATATAACTGTGGTATCTTATGCCATGATTTTGAATGATTCTGTCAAGTGAAAGAATGTACAATGAGAACAATAATGGGCCTGACACAGAACCCTGTGGAACACCCTCCAATATATTACCTTACATAGTTTGGAACAATGTTCAAAAATCCTGTCAGAGTGGGGACTACCTTTAGAATACAGATACAAATTTTTTTTTTGAACCAAATCCAGACAAGACTTTGTCTTTTGAGTTTTTTTAGATAATTGTGAAAAATGCGGAACTCAAATCTGAAAGTTCTACGACAGGAACCTTATTTTATAATTAGCATTTACTGACTATTTTCAGCATTGTTTCTGTACTGTGCCTGTGCACATTTCTTCCCCCAAGAAACACATATTTCTGTGTTTCTGAACAAGTGGTTTTTTTTTTCCAATATAATTTTCTCACTGGGGAAGTTCACACTTTTACCGATTTTAACTTCATTTCAGCAACACCTGAACGCATCATCATTTTTTTACCGTAATGCCTCTATCAAAAACAAGCACCGTGAAAAGCTGCCACAGTGACGTTATCATGTGAGCTCAGACTGAGTGTCAATAAATCACTTGTTCCGTTTGCAAACAGCACAAACACCGTTTCCTCTGTTTGTGATACAGATGTTCTGTTTAATGCTGAAGATTTCTGCTTTAAAATCACTCCTGTTATTTCACTTTGAACAAGAACTGCAGCCTCATTTCTGTCTGCGAGCTTCAAAATAAAAGTAACGATCCTCCACGAGACACGTTCATGTGTTCATTCACACTTTCCCATACCTGTTCTGTGGAACTTGATCTGAGGTTCCCAGCGGCTCTGAAGCAGTTTTCGTTGCCGGTCAATCTCCTCCTCGTACTGGACGATAGTTTGTTGAAACACGGAGAATATTTCTCCAGCAGCAGCGGTTAGTCGCTCGTTGATAAAGTCTCTTAAAGTCTGAACTGAACTCATTGTTGCTGCAGGAGGTGGAATATTTCCTCTGAGAGACACAACAAGCTCCAGACAGCCTCCACAGCTGCTTCTGCTTCTTCTTCTCTCGCGGATCACAAACAACGTTCAGCTTCATACTGACACCTGCTGGAGAAAAATATGATTACAACGAGAGGTGATGTCTGGAATATCTGTAAATGTTCAAGACATGCAAGACGGGAATAATTTGGAGAATAATAACCAACCAATCACGATCAGAGTTAGAAACTTTTACAGAATGTAAAGCCCATTCACGAAATCATCAAACATTGTTTTCCTCTCCAGCATTCTGACCAGTATGGATGAAACTATCCTCATGATTTTGGACAATTTACTGTCAGGATAACTTGGATTTGAGGAATCGCTGAAATGTAATGTGTGCTGTGATGTTAAGTGACCTCCATTCATTGGAACCATCTCCTGTTTCACTATTACAACTGAGGGTGTTTGTCTGAACCCCAAAACATCTCGCTTGTATGTTTTAGCCGATTATTTCAAAACCTTTTGTTCGAAAGATAAATGATGAATGTAATCAGTTTCAAGACAAGCTTCAGACGCACACTCCATAAAAGGCTTCAAACATTCAGCAGACGTGTTGATGTAAGCAAAATGTGTAGTGTAGAGTAAAAAGTTAAATTATGACTCGATCACACTCAATAAAAACAAACACTGAATGACAAAACCCATTGGATTCCTAGTTTTATTTCCATTCCTTCAAAGTTCACATCTGCTCATACAAGATTTCTAACGTCACATTTTTCAAAACACACAAACAAAGCAGCCGTGTGAGAAATAAAAATGAATTGTGCTTCTCGCCGGTTCATTATGCAACCCGGGGTCCGTTTGTCCAGCAGTAAGACCCACGAGAGGCGGATCTATATTAGACTTCCAAACCCTCTTTAAAGGGTGCTTGTAACTAATCCAGGTGATTCCAGGGAAACACTGGCATGAGGATGGAAGACGGCGGTGGTTTCATAGGATCTGTAGACCAGAGACCCGTCGACACCACAACTACAGCAAAAAGAGCTTAAATGGTTTTATGTTGATTAAGTGCTGATTAGTTTGTACATTGACTGGATTTCGTCTAATAACTCGTCGTGGATCCAGTCACACATAAAGAATACAAAAATAAATAATACACAATACACAGTGACCGACTGACCACAAACATTACACTTCCAGTTCCTTTGTTGACTTTTAAACCAGCTCACACAGGTGAAGTTTTCCAACGTGACATTTCACACGCATGTTTCCCGTTTACGCAACGTTTCACATGGAATCTCTTCGTTTCGGAAAAGTTTCACGTTCACGCGGCAAAGGCAGAAACGCTGAAAAAGGTGTCGTCGGCAAGCCCGGCCATGTTGGTTGTTTTTGCAATGTGCACAAGAGCTTTTTACTTATACCGTGGTGCACATGCTCGGTAGCCGTGTTATCCGGCGTCTCCCCAAGGAGCGCCAGTGTTTTCGCAAAGTTCCACCTTGGGAGTCGTTTCCAAAGAGCCGCGTTTCCAGTAGCTCCAACACCGCTGTCGTGTAAACGGAAACCCAACACACAGCGAAGGTTTTGTGTTTTCACTTGAAACCGTTGCCGTGTAAACGGCCCCGAGTTTGACAGGAATGCGGCGTCTCACCTGTGTGAATTGTTATGCGATCAGACAAATAACTGTGTTGATACATTCAAGCACATTTGACAAGTTTAACACTTCCCAGCTCATAAATGTATATGTGACTCAACACGTGACCTTTGGAGTCCAAAAGCTGCTCCTCATGGATAATGACTCTCACCTGTGTGAATTCTAATGCAGACTTACTTTGAAAAAAATGTCCAACACCTATTTGGCTTCTAAACTGTGTGAATTCTCATGTGACGCAGCAAATACCGCTGCTGACTGAAACTTTTACCACATGTTTTACAATAATATGGCTTCTCATCCGTGTGAGTTCTTGTGTGGACCAACAAAGTGTCCCGTCGACTAAACTTCTTCCCACATTTCCCGCAGGAATATGGCTTCTCACCCGTGTGGGTTCTCATGTGGACCAACAAGTTACCATGCAAACTGAAACTTTTACCGCACGTTTCGCATGAATACGGCCTCTCACCCGTGTGAGTTCTCATGTGGACCAACAAGTTGTTTTGTTGAGTGAAGCTTTTGCCGCACGTGACGCAGCAGTGAGGCTTCTCACCTGTGTGAATTCTCATGTGGACCAGCAGGTAACTCTGTCGAGTGAAACTTTTGCCACACGTCGCACAAGAGTAAGGGTTCTCACCCGTGTGGTTTATCGCGTGTCTTTTCAGTGACGATAAGTTAAGGAACCTTTTCCCGCAGGTGGTGCAGAGGAAAGGCGTTTCACGTGTGTGATTCCTCATGTGGATGAGCAAAGAGACATTACGCCTGAAAGTCTCAGGCTGGTACTCCGACATCAGAGAGTCGTCGGCGTTGTGGCTGTGAAAGATGTTCTTGGCCTCCAGCGTCGCATTTTTACGTCCCGAGTCAAAACGCTGACCTTTTTTCGGACCGTGGCGGTCGGCGATCTCAGAGCGACGAGCGACGAGCTGCTCAGCGTCTGATTCGCTGAAGTGAATTTGCTCCTCGGCGGAAGTCCCCATGAAGCCGTCAGTTTCGAGATTCAGTCCGAGCTGCTCTCCCATTCGACCGGCATCAGGCCCCTCCCCTCGCCCTGTGATTGGCCCAGGCTCCGGCTCCTCCCCCTCCAGTCTGTTTGCCTGTAGGTTGATGAAATGCTCCCTCCTGTAGAACCGGTGCTGCGAGAACTCTGGAGAGACAAAACAACATAAAGACGGTCAGCGTCTGGGTCGGAGGTCATGAGGAGGCTCTCGGAGATACTCGGCCGAGAGACATGAAGAACTGTCCTGACCGTCATCGTCTCGCTTCACACCGAGCTTCAGCTCATCGTCTCAAGTTAATCTGGAATCAGTGCGCTTGCCTTTTGGATCGTAGCTGTCGGAATCGTACGAGTGGAGCTGCTCGCCGTCTGCGTCCGGTTCGCAGAAGTAACTGTCCTCATCAGCAGAAGTCACGATGAAGGTGTCCGCTTCAAGTTTCAGAGCGAGCTGCTCTCCTTCCTGGCTGGTACAGGGTTCCTCTCCTTCATTCTGCTGAAGTACCGATTGTTCCTGCTCCGGACTGGCGTTTCCCTCCTGGTGAAAGAACTGCTCGTCCTTACAGACATGACCCCGGAGAAGCTCTGAAAAGGAAGAAGACAACAGAAGAACTTGAGTGATGTGATGACAAACACACATACAAGCAAATATCTACAGTTCAAAACTTGACTCAACACAGAAGCTGTAAAAATGTGTTTTGAATATGATTTCAATCTCACCCATTTCCCCTTCATATAAAGGTACTTTGTCAACAGTTGGCCGGTTCCACCATGCCATAGAAACGTCCGTGTTTGGTACGTTTATTTAGACAAGAACACAGTTCCTCAGGACGATTTGAACTTTAAAAGACGTTATATAACATCAGTCAGAACGTTCAACCAGCAGACTAGAGATGTGTGGATTTGACCGCTCCCCATCTCAGAGCCGCCTGAACTACAAAACAAACGTCCATTTCTAAGTTTGTCAACTACGAGCCACCAATATTCCATCACCATTGCGGAACAAAACCAACTGATCCGTGAAACCAGAGTTAATTATCAGGAGTCACATTCATGTGTTCATTCAGACTTTTCCATGATCAGGATGCTCCACCAGTCACACCCGTACCTGTTCTGTGTGATCCAACTTCAGGTTTCCCGCTGATTTCCAGAAGTCTGCGCTGACGGTCAATCTCCTCCTGGTAGTGCACGACAGTTTGTTCAAACACAGTGAATATTTCCACCGCAGCAGCGGTGAGTCGCTGGGCGGTCAAGACTCTCACAGAGTCGTGGGAATGGTCACTTTCACCATCGGTAACAGTCACCTCAACAAGATCCTCTTCCTCTTTAATGTGTGGAGCTTCGTGTTCCTCCTGCTCCAGACTGGAGCTCGTCTTCTGGTGACCAACGTGTTGCCGTGGACTCTCTGGAGGGAAACAAGGACACAACGCAAAGTTTCACTGATATGATGGATGTGAATGTTTCACAGTGATGGATGAATATCGACCTGTCCTGTGCCCCGCCTTCGGATCACCTTCAGCGTCTCGCAACCCTGAACTGGACAGATCAGTATAGAAGATGGACTGAGGGATACGGTCACACATGCATTAGACAGTTGAAAATATACACATTTAACGGCAGATTTGAAAAATACTGACAGCACCTGTGTGGTGTAACAATTACACAATAAAAAGGCATGAATGCAACAGCTTCTGTGAGAAGCAACACCTGAACGCACCTTAATTGTGATTTACCGTAATGCCTCTATTATAAACGCGCATCGTGAAAGCTGCACAAAACACAGTAACGTCATCATGTGAGCTCAGACTGCGTGTCAATAAATCACTTGTTCCGTTTGCAAACAGCACAAACACCGTTTCCTCTGTTTGTGATACAGATGTTCTGTCTAATGCTGAAGATTTCTGCTTTAAAATCACTCCTGTTATTTCACTTTGAACAAGAACTGCAGCCTCATTTCTGCCTGCGAGCTTCAAAAAGAAATATAACGATCCTCCACGAGACACGTTCATGTTGTCATTCCCCTTTTCCATACCTGTTCTGTGTAGCTTGATTTGAGGTTTGCAGCTGATTTGAAGCAGTTTTCGTTGCCGGTCAATCTCCTCCTCGTACTGGACGATAGTTTGTTGAAACACGGAGAATATTTCTCCAGCAGCAGCGGTTAGTCGCTCGTTGATAAAGTCTCTTAAAGCCTGAACTGAACTCATTGTTGCTGCAGGAGGTGGAATATTTCCTCTGAGACACGAAAACACATCCGAGGGACCAACAAGCTCAAACAGCCTCCATAGCTGCTGCTTCTTCTCTCGCTTTACTGGAGAATCACAAAGAACGTTCAGCTCATACCGACATCTGCTGGACACAAGGGGGAACTGCAGGTTTTTCCTCATTTCTCAAAGTAAATACTGTAAATGCGTTTCCGCCCCTGAAGCAGCCCACAAAGGGCAGTACGGACCCCCACAGTGCAATAAAAACAAAACAAAAAAAACAAATAAAAAAACAACAAATACTGTTGCTCCTCGGTTCCCGTCTTGAAATCAGGATTCCATTTTTCAAAATCGACTTCAGTAAATAAATACAAATTTGATTACGTCATCAACCTCCCCTCCCCTGACTGTGAAACACTATATTTAGTGAATACCTCGGTGTTAGACCCAACCAATGATGTAATAAAGGCCAATATTTTGAAACATTTCTGTTTTTAGATGTAATAAACCAATAACAATCAGTAATTTCCATTTAATTGAGGATTTTCAAGTGGCGCCCTGAGGGTCAGTAAAGCAGAGCTGAAGACCACATACGGATCGATGAAGCTCATAAAGAACGTTTTATTTTTCTCTCCACATAATTAATCCAATGCCTTCTTCAGATGCATCCAATGAACATCATTTGTGAAACATACATATATAATCCCTTCACTTTGTCCCGCTGGTTGACAAGAATGTTTCAATCAGAAAGTTAAGATTTGATTTGTTGACCTTGTTCAAGCCACGTTTATTCATTTTAGATGTAAAGATGTAAATGCATTTTGAAATAGAGTGACCCACTGAGTCCATACCACTGTTAGAAGAGACGATTTTTAATTTCACATTTTCAAAAAAGCACTTTGTTACAAAGCAACACGGTCATTAAAAAAAATTCCAAACACTTTGACAGTCTGACTTGATTGGACACGCTCAGGAAAATTTGCCGTTTGCAAACAAAATATTGGGATATTTCCTGTGACTGAGTCGCCAAGCTTTGTGTTCCAACGAGCGACTACTTTCAGCGACTACTCTCTGTGAGTCCTCCTGTGGCGCAACAAATGGCTTTGCTGACGGAAGCTCTTGTCACACAGTGAACAAGGGAAAGGCTTCTCACCCGTGTGAGTTCGGATGTGGCGCAACAAATTACTGTGCTTACTGAAACTGCGACCGCACATGGCACAGGAATACGGCTTCTCACCTGTGTGAGTTCTCATGTGGACCAACAGATTCCTGTGCACGCCGAACCTTTTCCCGCACATCTCGCAGGAATACGGCCTCTCATCCGTGTGCGATCTCATGTGGACAAACAAATCACTGTGTGTACCGAAACTTTCACGACATATTTTACAAGAATGTTTCCTCTCGCCGGCGCGACGTCTCTGGTGATGCAGCAGCGGGCGGCGTCTACTGAACGTTTGACTACACGTTTCATAGGAAGGCTTCGAAGTCTGACTTCCAGACTGCTTCTGCCACGGCGAAGAGTCGTCCACACTTTCACCGTAACATCCGCCGCCGGCCTCCAGCGCTGCATCCAACCCACATTCGACATTCTCGCCATCTTTGGGATCACATCCGCCAGCAGCCGCGGGGTCAGGAGAACGCGGCTGCCCGAAGTCCGACTCAGGCTGATCGAAGTAACTTTGCTCGTCGGTGAACGCCATCATGAAGGAGCCGCCCTCCAGGCCGAGCTGCAGCTGATCTCCTGCCTCGCCGGCGCAGAGCTCCTCCTCTTCCTCTTTGATCTGTGGGGGATCCACTTCCTCCGGCTGCCCGCTGGAGTCTTCCTGCTGGGGGAAGTGCTGCTCCTCGGCACAGGCATGTTGCTTCGGGGGCTCTGGTGTGACGTCAAAATAAAGTTTAGCCACGTGAAGACAGAACAAACAGGCGCAGTATAAAACAGCAACTTCTACAACCTCGGCTTCAGAAAACTCGCCAACCTGTGCAAAACGCGGCTTAAAATAAGGAAACATATCGAGAGTTCCAGCAGTGACTCTGTGATTCCCGACCTTTTTCTTGAGGGACTCAAATTTGTATCACCTTCTGGTGCTAAATACCCTGAAGTGTGAAGAAACCTTGTAGAACTGTTGCATTCTGGGTGTTTTTTACAAACTCACCCCGAGGCTAATGCTAGTTAGCTAGCTTTCATGGCAGCATCACAGATATCTCAGCTCGGGTTTCAGTGTTGTGTCGCTACTCTGAAGTAATATGTAAGAATATGGGTTTTCTTTGAAATCTTGTATAGTTTTCTCGGTGGTTTGGCCTGACCGGGGGCCTCTTGCAGGCCCGGTTTTGGCCCACGGGCCTTATGTTTAACACACATAACATAGATGGGGGGGTAAAATTAAAACAAACAACTTGTTAAGAGGCAGCAAAGTATGAAAGTCACATTCGTGTGTTCGTTCACATTCTTCCGTACCTGTTCTGTGTAGCTTGATTTGAGGTTTCCAGATGATCTGAAGCAGTTTTCGTTGCCGGTCAATCTCCTCCTCGTACTGGACGATAGTTTGTTCGAACACCGTGAATATTTCTCCAGCAGCAGCGGTTAGTCGCTCGTTGATAAAGTCTCTCAAAGCCTGAACTGAACTCATTGTTGCTGCAGGAGATGGAATATTTCCTTTGTGAGACTCAACAAGACCCAAACAGCCTCCGCAGCTTCTTCTTCTTCTTCTTCTACACTTGCATCCGTCGAGGATCACAAACGTTCAGCTTCATACTGACACCTGCTGGACACAGCGGGAACTGCAGGACAGTAATGCGTCTCAGTTCCATCAACATTTGCTTTGTTTGTGTCGTCATGGCAGGATTAAAGTGGGACTCATAATCTGATGTTCCTTCCTGACACAGTCCCACTGATGGCAGATACATAAATAATAAATTGGACTCAAAATCAATTCTGCAATGTCTATGGTGTTTAACCTAAGACTTTCTTCTTTGAAACGGCCTTTTTTTTTAATCTATTAATAAAAATAATTTACTCATGTGTATATAAACGTTGTCCCTGTACACAATCAGGTCCAGTCTGAACCGGATAAAATTATGCAGATGATCAATAAGTGAAACACAGCTACTGAATCCATTTCAACATTTTACTTCAGTTTCTGTACAACTTCACATAAATTGGGATTTTTTTTTTTTTTATTGCACAATTTCCAAGTCACAAACAGCAATACTGCTTGGAATCGGAAACAAACATCGTTTTATATTTAAACCAGCTCAGAGTTCAACATCGCCAGATTTATTGTGAAGTTTGACACAAATGTAAACAAAACTATGGTCACAAAACTCACACGAAGGTTGCTACAGCACCGCCAACGGGCTCGTCTAGACGGCAATGATTTCAAGTGAAATCCCACAAAGCTGGATGATCCAGAGTGTTCTCCGTCCCGGAAAAAATCTCTCTCATATATCATTTTGGTGAATTTTCATGTGCCGCAATAAAATACACTGTTGACTGAAGCTTTTCCCACACGTTTCACAAGTGTAGGGCTTCTCACCTGTGTGAGTTCTCTTGTGGACCAACAAATTACTCTGTATAGTGAAACACTTTCCACACGTTTCACATGAATATGGCTTCTCACCCGTATGAGTTCTCATGTGGACCAACAAATTGAACTGGGAGCTCAGACGTTTACCGCACGTCTGGCAGGAATAAAGCTTCTCACCCGTGTGGGTTCTGAAGTGGTGCAACAGGTTCCGTCGATCGCTGAAACTTTTCCCACACGTTACGCAACAATGGGGCTTCTCACCTGTGTGAATCATTACATGCTTCTTAAGTGATGACGAGTTTGTAAATCTTTTCCCGCACGTGTTGCAAAGGAAAGGCATCTCACCTGTGTGATTTCTGATGTGGATCAAAAAGGAAACTTTATGCCTGAAACTCTTACTGCAGGCCTCACAAGAGAAAGGCCTCTCACCCGTGTGGATGACTTCATGCTGCTGTAACTGAGACAGATACCTGTAGGTTTTCCCACAGACGCCACATCTAAAACACTTTTTATCCGGGTCACCTGCAGACGTCTTTTTTGATTTCGGAGAGTCGTCCGCCTCGCCACTGTGACGCATCGCGTTGGGCTCCAGCCTCGCACTTCCAGTTGATCCCAAGTCATCGCGCTTGCTTGTTTCTAGATCGCAGCTTTCAGCTTCGGCCGAATCGCGAGAGAGGAGACGATCTCCGTACGGGTCTGCTTCGCCGAGGTCACTCTGCTCGCCGGCTTCCACCTTCAAAACAAGCTTCCCCATGGTCTGACTGGAGCAGGGTTCTTCCAGTTCCACCTCGATCTGGAAAGGCCGCGGAGCCTCCTGGTCCTCCTGGGGCCACGACGCTTCTGGTTCCTCCCGTTCCTCTTTGATCGGCCGAGGTTCCGGTTCTAGTTCCTGCTGCTCCATCGTGGAGTTTGTCTCCTGCGTGAAGAGGCGCTCCTGCTGACTGGCATCCTGCAGGAGGAGTCGCTCTGGGGTGAAACAGACACAAGAAATGTTTGTTGGTATGAAGACAGAAGAAAACAAAGAACCCAAACATGAGCACAGATCTCACTTGCACAAGGGTAAGTTTAAAACTAAGACCAATATTCTGGGATTTGAACTCCCCAAGAGCTGCGGCTGTGTAAAATCCCAGAAGGAGTCGTCCCACAGGAAATGGACTGAAGAAGACTAAACTGGATTATGAACAATAATAAATCTCTAAATCGGTCTACAAGGCCAATTTACCACGGAGATATCTCCCAAGGTCTCTTGGTTTGTATTTATATTTGTACATGAAAATTTGGTTTACAATAAATACAGCAGAAAATCATAACTGCATACAAATACACCTCACATGGGTGTGAAGGAACGTCTTCCAAAAATACAAGTTGAAAAATGAATCATGGCTGAATTGTCGCCATGAGCGAACCGGATGAAGGACGAAGTTTTGCATTGGAAACATTTATTACAGAAACTGGTCGTAGTGACGTTGCAGCCTCGATTAGTTTGAGATGCGACGGCAGACGTGTGATTAAAGGCTTCTTTTTTTCTTTATACAAAATCAGGAGACAATATAAGATGAAATCAAGTCGTGCAGGACAGGAAAGATAAGTAATCCTACTAAATCAATAAACATTGCCGAAACGACAAACATAAATAACAAATGATTTGACCTCCAGAGGCGGAGAAGCTGGAGGGACGACAAAAAAACTGAAAGTCTTCTGGATAAAGTTGTGAGACGTATCTGGAGGAACTTGCTTATTATTAAAGAATTTATTGATAGATAAAACTGGTAAAAGTTTAAAACTTTCTTAACAGAGATACCGTTGATTCTTCACTTCTGGAGAACAAGATCAATCTTATAAAATCTGTTTCGTGTGAGGAAGATTAGATGAAGAGGACGCGAGGCAGACCAGACAATATTACAATCTGTGAGGTGTGGATAGAATAAAGTATGGGACAGTGACGTCATGATCTTCTTGTGTCACACAGATGAAGACGTTGTGACGCGGCCTCAGGCGGAAAACTGCACGATCTCATCTCTACAGACAAGAAAACCGACTTTGTGATCCTCTTCAGTCATTTAGACAGACACCACTCATCCTGACATTTGGCTTCATCCCCCTGAGCTTCTGTCTCAGAATTTCCTTCTGAAGAGGCCTGATGATCTGTCCTGTCCTCTCCTCTCCAGCAGTCGGTCCAGTCCGATCCATACCTTTATTGATCTTCATCTGAGGTTCCCAGTTGATTTGAAGCAGTTTTCGTTGCCGGTCAATCTCCTCCTCGTACAGGACGATAGTTTGTTGAAACACGGAGAATATTTCTCCAGCAGCAGCGGTTAGTCGCTCGTTGATAAAGTCTCTTAAAGTCTGAACTGAACTCATTGTTGCTGCAGGAGAAGAAATAGTTCCTCTGAGAAAAGCAAGAAGCTGCAAACATCCTCCACGGCCGCTTCTTCTCTCGCTTCTTTTGTGGAATCAAATACAACGTCCAGCTTCATACTGACACCTGCTGGACACAGCGAGAACTGCAGGCCAGTAACAACAGAACCCAGTAACAAAATAGAGCTTTATTAATCCCAGGGAGAAATTCTTGTAATACTCCACACAGACCAAATAGAAGTTAGAATGTACAGCGATACAGTAACACTACAGTTCAATTAATTCCATCAAGATTTGCTTTGTTTGTCTCATCAAACAGTTTTAATTTTGTGTAATTTTTAGTGTCACTGACTTCCCAATCAGAGCAGGAATTCCTCTTATGAACTCGTGTTGCAGCTCGTCAAGAGCGCCTAACCCGAGACCGAGTCAAGACCAAGACCAGAGCCTCCCAAGACAAGACCACGTAGGAATCCTTGGTTTTATGCTTCTGAATAATTTGTGCTCCTATCAGTGTGGGTGATGTGATGATTCTGTATTTGTGAAATGATTCTAAATGATTTTCCACAGGTTAAACGTTAAACACTGCTTCTCTGATAAAGCAGCTTTGTCCACATTACCACTGTCACATATCCTGATGGCCACCAGCTCTGCATTTCTTGTTGATCCTGAGTCGATATGTTTGTATTTTCAGCCCCACCAGAAGGTGAAACAGCTTTTATTTTGGGAGATTTCTCAGATTTACTGATAGAATAACTTTGTTTTAAAGTTTTTCATTAACTATTTTTGATGTTAAGTTTTCAAATGGAATTTTGAATACTTAAATTTAAAGACAAAGTGAAAGGAAATCTCACCCCTTAATCTCATTAACGATAGCAAAGAGCCGTGTGCACTGGGAGCTACTACATCATCAACTTAAAAACCAATTTTAATGGTGCAAAATAGTGAAACGTAAACAATGATTAGAGGCAGGTCACACCCGGGACGGGTCAACAGTCCAACACAGAGACAACAACACACACTCACATTCACACCTCGGGGCACGTCTGACGCCCACATCTGAAGATTGAAATGTCTTCGTGTGTGTGGCTCTGGAGGACATCATGACGCCTGTATCTCCTGAAGAGGTTCTAGCAGTTTTATTTAGTGTTAAAAATACATGTTTTTTTTATTACTTAGCGCCTCACAGAATACTGGTTTTGATCAATATTCCCACAGTTTTGGTTCAGTTCTCATTTTCTCATTCAAATCAGCTGGACAGAAAAACTATGTTGACAGCAACACTCAGCCCACTTTATTTTCCACAACAACAAACGTCAATTTAAATACATGTTAGACCGACGGGCCCATATGAGGATTGAACTTCCAGTCCTGTGATTTTCAACACGACTTTTTCCAAATACTATTATAAAATGTGCAGGACTGTTTTGAACACACTTCTCCAGAACGACCGATTCTTCATTCTCTTCGGCCTCACGTGCCGACATTCCTTCTCCCGTTTGCTTCGTGGCCTCCCGATCAATCTTTGTCGATCGAACAGTATTTTAGGACAGGAAGGTCGATTGTAACCTGTAACAGTTCTTACACGTTTCACAGGTTTATACATTCTCACCTGTGTGAACTTTCTGGTGGACCAACAGGTGACACTGTCGACTGAAACGTTTACCACACGCTTCACAAGTGTACGGCTTCTCACCTGTGTGTGTTAACGTGTGGCGCAACAAGTGACTGCGTCGGCTGAAGCTTTTGGAACACATTTCACAGGAATAAGGCCTCTCACCCGTGTGAATCTTTATGTGACGCAGCAAATGACTCTGCTGACCAAATCTTTTCCCGCACGTTTCACAAGAATACGGCTTCTCACCTGTGTGAGTCCTCATGTGGACCAACAGATTACTCTGGAGACTGCAACTTTTCCCACAAATTTCACAAGAGTACGGCTTCTCACCCGTGTGAGTTCTCAGGTGGTGCAATAAAAGCCGCTGCACGCCAAAACTTTTACCACATGTCACGCAACAATGCGGCTTCTCACCCGTGTGAATCCTTGTATGTTTTTTCAGTGACGACGAGTTCGCTAAGCTTTTGCCACAGATGTTGCAGAGGAAAGGTGTCTCACCCGCGTGACTTTTTCCGTGGTTCAACAAAGAGCCTCTTTGCTCCGTCGCCTGATGGCGCGCTTCGAAAGAAGGCGGCTTCTCACCAGAGTGGAAGGCGTAATGCTGCCGTAACTGAGAAATGCACTCGAAGGTGTCTCCACAGACGTCACACTTGAGACACGATTCATCTGTGTCACTATCAGATTGGTTTTCTGACGTCAGAAAGTTGTCCGTCTTGTCGCTGTGACGCATTCCGTCGAGTTCTGAATCTCGATTCGATCGCGGGTCGATATGCCGGCCGGTTCCCAGGGCGTGGCTTTCAGGTATTACACACTGGCGTGAAAGGAGGCGATCGCTGTCTGCTTCCAGCTCACTGAGGTAACTTTGCTCGTCGGTGGAAGTCGCCATAAACACATCGCTTTCAGGTTTCAGTAGGAGCTGCTGCGCTTCCTGGCCGGTGCCACGTTCCTCTTGTTCCTTCTTAATCTGGAGAGATTGTAGTTCCTCTTGCTCTTCTTTGATCTGAGGAGACTGTAGTTCCTCCCGGTCCGGACTGTCGCTCGTCTCGGGGTTAAAGAGCAGATCCTCCTGGTAGACATGCTGATCTGGGAGTTCTGGAGGGACGAAGAGACATTGAATAAAAAAAAAACTGTCATGTGACGACAGCATAAAAGCAAGAAAACTCAACGAAATGTGAAACATTAAAACTAAATGCTTTGTGCAAAACAAGTCTAGTTCTGCAGGTTATGTCTGTTAAAATGAGGTCATTGTTTTTTTTTTAATGCGTGCTCATGTGGAGTTGTTAGGGTTTTCTCTCTAAACGTGTCTTATAACGACTGTGGCTCGAATTGAACCTAATGTGCATCATTCTGTGCTCTTTAAGGTAGACCACTGACACCACGGCTCTAATCATGTCTGTTTATCTGGGGAACGAGAGGATCCATCGAAATCACAATCAACAATCAGGTCATATTCATGTCTTCATTCAGACCGCGTCATGTTTCTTGCCCCACATACCTCTTCTGTTCCTGATTTGAGGTTTCCATCTGATTTCAAGCAGTTTGCGTTGCCGGTCAATCTCCTCCTCGTACTGGACGATAGTTTGTTCGAACGCGGAGAATATTTCTCCCGCAGCAGCGGTTAGTCGCTCGTTGATAAAGTCTCTCAAAGTCTGAACTGAACTCATTGTTGCTGCAGGAGGTGAAATATTCATCATATGACCATCGAGCTCCAGACACAAACAAAGTCGCTTCTTCTCTCGCCTCGATGGAACAACGTTGAGCGTCATACCGCCGCCTGCTGGACACACAGCGTTACGTCACATTGGTCCGCTCCGCCAATATTGCAAAGTTCCATCTAAAAAGTGTGTATCAAGACTCAAAAATAAAATGATAAATAAAATAAAGTTTTCCTTTTAATATGGATTGACTTATGTAAATCATGACAATTAAAAGCCAATAGAAAGACACGTCTTAATTAGCCTGTGATGCAGGACTGATTTGGAGTCAGCAGGCGACAACCTGGGAGTATTTTTCATAAGAATCTGAATATTCATTATGACAACTATTAAAGACTAATAAAAAGCGGTGTGTTTGAACAATCCTGCATAGTCCTGTGATCCAGCGCTGATCTGGAGTCATTAGGTCACAATTTTACAACAGATTATTTCACAAAAACAACATATAATCTTTCAACACTATTATTTTAAGCACCACGTGAAACGCCAGAGGCCAAATTTAACCATTTTTAGAAGCACACAATTGTATTCCTGAAAAATCCTACCAATGCTTTCATTTATTTGTAATTTGCACACGACTACACGATGACGTAAAGACATTGGTTACATTTCCATTCTCTGTAACACGTTTTAAAACTTTCTTTGTATAATTTTTGGTATAGATTTTGCTGTTATTGACATTAAGCTCACATTGCCAAATAGAGTATTAATGGAGTTTTTTCTGTTTTACTTTAGCAGTATTCATTTGTCGTATAGAGACACCTGTAGGCTCCAGATGGTCCATATTGCTATATTCTGATTTGAATAAGTACCAAGACAAGACAAACCACTTTAAAATAGCTGTGACTCAAAGTCCATAAAAAACACTCATATTTCCATGAGATAGTATCAGAAAGGCAGCATCTCCTGTAAATTCAATTGTATTTTATTAAAATAAAAATAAAAAATTAAATAAAATTACACAGTAAATTTTAAGTGTTAATCAAAACACTTTGCAAAATAAAATTTTCACCATATTTTAAAAGAACAGGGCCCGGCAATGTTCATGTGCCGCAACAAATTATTTTACAGACGCCGTTTCACAAGAATACGGTTTCTCACCTGTGTGATGTCTCACGTGCACCAGCAAACTGGACTGAGAGCTGAAGCCACGCCCACAAACGGCACAATAACATGCCTGATCACCAGTGTGAGTCCTGAAGTGGACCACCAAATTACTCCGTCGGCTGAAGCCCTTACCACACCTTTCACAAGAATACGGCTTCTCACCCGTGTGAAGCTTCACGTGGGTCAACAAATAAGCCTTCTGACTGAAACTCTCCCCGCATGTTACACAATGATGCTTCTTGTCCGAGTGAATCCGTCGGTGTTTTATGAGGGACGAGGAGTTTGTGAATTTCTTCCCGCAGCTGTTGCAGGTAAACGGTGTTTCACCCGTGTGATTTCTCATGTGGATCAAAAAATAATGCTGATATTTGAAGCTTTTACCGCACGTTTGACAATAATACGGCTTCTCACCTGTGTGAATTCTCATGTGGACCAACAAATTATTCTTTCGGCTGCATGTTTTACCACATACTTCACAGGTGTACTGCTTCACATTGGTTTGACCGCCACTGTTGGGCAAGAAATGACGTGTTCCATAAAAAGGACCACAGTTTTCTTCACGAGACAGCCGCTTCTGCCTTTGGTTTTGGGAAAACGGATGTGAAACAGCGGCGTCCTCCACATCACCACCGACAGAAATCCTGTTGGGCTCCAGTTCTTCACATCTAGTGGATCCTGAGTCGATGTGCTCTCCATCCTCCAGAATGCCGACGTCAGCGCCTGCGGAGTCATGAGGCGGGAGCTGCTCGTCGTCTGGTTCTGGTGCACTGAAGCGACTCAGCTCAGCAGAAGTCACCATCAACGTATCGGATTCAAGCTTCATTTCCTCATGAATCTGTGAAAACTCTGGTTCCATGGGGTCCTTCCTGGTTTGAGAAGCTTCTGGTTCCTCCTGCTCCTCTTTGATATGTGGAGTTTCTGTTCCCTCCCATCGCACTTTCATCTGGGGCGGTACCGACTCTTCCTGATCCAGAATGAGTGCCGTCTCTTGGCTGGAGGGCTGCCTCCCCTCACAGACGTGTTCTGATTGGTCAAAAGGACACAAGAAAAGGGTTAGAAGCGCCGAGTAGCCATGACTCGGCTGCAGATGAGTGATATTTGAGAACTACAAATATCTATTCAGTACGTAACCGTCACACAACGTCTCGATGCACAAAAGCAAAAGCATGTTTGTTTAACCAAATCTGTCTGTGCATTGCTTGTTATATCACTGCTGTGTTTGATTTGCAGAAACAAGGTTTGCCAAATAAAGAGATTTGTGGTTTTAATCTTTGTCTTTCTGAAATCCCGAGAAGAAAAGGTTTACAATTGCACAATGGCCTATGCATACTGCAGACTGAGCCCTATACTGGAGCCTTGAAGGCTGGTTGGGGGTGCATGTCGCGTTGACGCAGAGCCTGTGTGGAGGTGGTTTACGGCAAACGCTCTTTGTTTGCGTATGGATTATGATTTAGGCTTTGTGGCATTCAAGAAGTACTCATATCGGTACTTGGTATCGGCAAGTAGCTAAAGGTTAGTAATCATACTTGTCCTTTAAAAAAGTGGGATTGGTGCAACATTTAATTTCATCCTCCTGTTGCTCTCCTTGAGGAAGGGGGCCAATAACTTCAGAATCTTCCTTGCAACTTGGGTAATGCAGTTATGTGATTGGTTCATGTGGTGCATTTTTTCCCAAATCGGTAAAGTGATTTTGATACGCCAGAGCGTCTGTGGATTTATAATAATATCACCAATCCCTGCTATTTCTCAGATCAGATTATTCTGATAGGAAAAAAAAAAAGCCAAAGAAAAGAGGAAACCGACCATCGTTATTGTGGCAAAACACAATAATACCCGATAGAAAAATTCGGTGTTCATAGCTACTGTGAGACGGCGCGTGAACAGCTACACTCCCCGTTCACGAGACAAGCTGCAACCGTGACAGCACGGTGTTTCGGATTAACTGGTTTCCCTGTTGACTGGTGACCGACCTCCTTTCGCGTCGTTTGCAGCTGCTCGTAACTGGAGACGTTAAAAACCAGATAGAATTCCGGAGTTGTTCGGTCGAACGTCGTTTAACCGCGTTTACAATGACGTTTCGAAGGGCTCTACCTTTAGATACGTTTCATTTTAACATCTGCAGGTACTGGCCACAGCGACGGACGCCAGTTAACAGGGGAACCAGTTAATCCGAAACACCAGTGGAATTGATCGGACGCTTCACAATGCTTGGAGCAGTGACGGATCAGCACAGCGGACACCTGCGTTTGTTCCTACAACAACAACAACAACAACCTTCATACCTGCTTTGTTTATTATGATCTGAGGTTTCCATCTGTTTTGTAGCAGTTCGTGTTGACGGTCAATCTCCTCCTCGTACTGGACGATAGTTTGTTCAAACACGGAGAATATTTCTCCAGCAGCAGCGGTTAGTCGCTCGTTGATAAAGTCTCTCAAAGCCTGAACTGAACTCATTGTTGCTGCAGGAGATAAAATATTTCCTCTGTGAGACTCGAAAGCACAACCGGAAGTCCAACGACTTCTTCTTCTTTGAAGTTGAACAGCAGATGGCGGCGGATGCACTGCCGCCATCTACTGGCCCGACCCATCTACATTATTTACCGCCACAAGTTTTTCTCAATAAACCCCCCACCCCCTCCTTTTACTCCTTCTCCTCCTTCTATCTTCAATCCCTCCATCACAGTCCTTCTTTCACTCACATACTTTCTGCAGTCAACCAGCACATGTTCTACTTTCTCTGATTCTTGGCACAGATGACAAAGGTTTTTCCATTATGTGTTCTGTAGTGTTTCGGTAGATATGTCCAATTGTTATTCTAGTGAGAGCAGTCTCTTCTTCCCAACTGCCTCCTCCACTCCTCATACCTTCCACTGTACAGAGGATCTTCCTCTTGTTGCTGCTCTCAAACAGATGCTTCTTCTCTAGCTTTTTTTTTGGAGGTTCCCTAATAACATTCTCTACTTTGGTGTGATGGATTTGGGAAACTGCAGGTTGGAAATGAGTGGTGATGGTCTTGTTTTGGTTTGTTGCTTTATTCTCTCGGTAGAAGTCACACCTTTATGGAAAGGAGAGTTTAAATAAGGATTCTGGTGGAGGAACTTTAATAGTAATGATACAGGAACAATAATATATTCTAAGGTGTTTCATGTGGACACTCCAACGGTTCGAGTTTCTCCGTCCACTTGAGAAAGTAGTTTTTGGGTCCAGACGTTGCGATCGTACCGACGCAGCAGACGATGAACAGATGAGAGCGAAATGATGGGCTCGATGGAACTGACACAGGAGGAACTGCAGGTCATCAGTCTCAACTGGAATAGTTGGAGCTCTTTTATGAATGACTGTGCTGTAGATTTTACAACTATCAATTTAATTATCATAACATGACTCCTACAACCTGTGAGACATAAACATGTAATCAAATATTTTGAATGGGAGACAATGCATGGAATTTCTGGATTTAATATTTCTATAGATTTTAAAATGAGAAGTGATTTCTGCGCTTATCGTTCGTGTCAATGTCAGCCTGGCTACCAACCTGCCTGTTTTCTTGTCCTATTTGGTCTTTTGTTGTTGTACGTGGGCTTTCGGCTTCAATAAATAATCTGAAATAATAAACTAATAATGATAAAAAAAATATTAATAAAGCATTAATCTATCTATCTATCTATCTATCTATCTATCTATCTATCTATCTATCTATCTATCTATCTATCTATCTATCTATCTATCTATCTATCTATCTATCTATCGAGGCGATAACCTGTAGTTCCCATCTGTGTCCAGCAGGTGTCAGTACGACGCTGAACGTTGTTTGTGATCCTCGAGAAACGAGAGAGAAGAAAAAGCTTTGGAGGCTGTTTGGGGCTTGTTGGACTCGGTTTTCTAATTAAGGAACTATTCCATCTCCTGCAGCAACAATGAGTTCAGTTCAGGCTTTAAGAGACTTTATCAACGAGCGACTAACCGCTGCTGCTGGAGAAATATTCTCCGTGTTTGAACAAACTATCGTCCAGTACGAGGAGGAGATTGACCGGCAACGAAAACTGCTTCAAATCAGCTGCAAACCTCAAATCGAGTCAGACAAAGCAGGTATGAAGAAATAAGGTTGTCTGCATGGATGTGGTTGATTCAGGACCTGCTCGTGGTTCAGGCGTTGGCCTCTGACATGGCAGCTCCGTTCGCATCCCTGTGGAAGACGGAGAGGATGGACGCAGGAAGCAGAAAACCTATTTCAGGATTTTCTGCTTTAAACCCGTAATATTCATATTCAGCTTTAACTACACACAGTAAGAGGGGGCAGCAGGGTCCAGGGTCAGCTGTGGGACTCCAACCTACAATCTTCTGATCCCAGGCCCACTTGAAGGTTGCAGGTTCGATTGCCTATCTCTTCGTGTCCACATGTTGAAGTGTCCTTGAGCAAGACTCTGGACCCCTAATAAATGGACCGAGCCTGGCAGCCGCCGCCATTGGTGTGTGAATGTGATGAACAGTGTATGTAAAGCACTTTGGGGACTGCTGAAACAGTGAAGAAACAGTGAAATCTATTTACTATTAATTACATTTAATCTCTGCTCCCTCCACCACTGATGTCACACTTTTCCAATACTTGAGCAGCCCCCAAAGTACTTTAGTGTTTCACCCATTCACACGCCAATGGAGGTGCCTGCCATGCAAGAAGCTCAGTTAATTTAGTGGGAGATATTTGGGGTTCAGTGTCTTGCTCAAGGACACTTCGACTTTGGGATATGGGGAGTTGAACCTGCAACCATCCAACTGAGAGACGACCCCTTTACCAACCGAGCTACAGTCGACTCAATTATTCTTGTGCCTGCCCTAGTGACAAGGCACAAATTTTACTATCCTAGGCGGACATTTAAATCTATTATTATTTTTAGAATCATTTTTTTTATTAATATTATTTTCAGGTTTTTTTTCTGAGTAACTAATCCTGCATTGTTGGGAGCACGGACACAAAAAGCACATTAAAACGTGCAAAACATTCGGTAATATTTTGCTATGACTTCAGTTAATGATTCGAATAAATCCCCAAAAAACTGCAAATAAAATGTCCCATTCAAAGTGGATGGGAGAGGCACCTCACGCAGGAGATCAGAGGAGAAGCAGGCACACAAACGTTCCTCTGGCATTTTCTAGTTATTCTTGTTATTTCTGGATAATTGCGACAGTCTTGGCATCATTATTGATTCAACATAAACTTTTTCTTTCCGAACATTTTGTTGCCCCAGAGCTCTCACAGCGACATATCGGTGCGGACGAGCAGGGATTTCACCAGGAGGCGGACTTCAGTGTGGAGCAGGAAGAACCAGAGTCTCCACAGATCAAAGAGGAACAACAGGAACCCGAACCGTCGTATATCAAGGAGGAAGAGGAGGGTGTCCCGCCACCGGGACTCTGCAACACTCAGGGGGAAGAGCAGCTTCTGACCAAGTCTGAAACGAGTCCGTTCACGATGGCTGCTGAACCGGACAGCGAGCTGCTCATCGCTCGCGACTCCGCCGTAGGTCAAAGCCACGTTTTGACAACAAGGAGTCTCTCGGGATCGACTCCGAATGCAGAGTTGCAGCTGAGCAAAGGGTGCCACGGTGACGTTGAGCTCAACTCCCCCGTGTCAGAGAGGCGGTCTGAAGGTATCAAGCTGCTTTCCTGTGAAACGTGCGGGGAAAGTTTCCGTAAGCAATGCCAGTTAATGCGCCACCTCAGAACCCACACTGGTGAGAAGCCGTACGCCTGTGAAGTATGCAGTAAAAAGTTCAGTCGACAGGATAGTTTGTTGGTCCACATGAGAACTCACACGGGTGAGAAGCCGTACTCCTGTCAAACGTGCGGTAAAAGTTTCCGGCAGCACAGTACTTTGTCAGTCCACATGAGAACTCACACGGCTGACAAGCCCTATTCTTGTGAAGTTTGTGGTAAAACGTTCAGTGTTCACAGCATCATGATGTGCCACATGAAAACTCACATGGGTGAGAAGCCCTATTCTTGTGAATTGTGTGGAAAAAGTAATACGTCCCATTTTAACTTGCTGGTGCACATGAGGACACACACGGGAGAGAAACCGTACTCTTGCGAGATGTGTGGTAAAAGCTTTAGTCAACACAGTACTTTGTTGGTCCATATGAGAACTCACACAGGTGAGAAGCCGTATTCTTGTGAAATGTGCGGTAAAAGTTTCAGTCTCCACTGTACCTTGGTACGCCACATGAGAACTCACACGGGTGAGAAGCCGTATTCCTGTGGAACATGTGGCAAAAGCTTCAGTCGACATGGTATTTTGTTGCATCACTTAAAACTTCACACAGGTGAAACGTCACACACTTATGACACACAAATGACATAAAGTCTCACAGAAGTGAAATGGGAGAGTTTCCTCAGAGTTCTTTCTCTTTCCCTTTTCTTTGCTTTTTGATCAAATGATGACATGGAGAATTTAACAGAAGACTTGCTTATTTACAACGGTACTACATCCTTTATGACAAAGTGATTTGAAGATGTCCTGTTAAAATCCTCACCTGTGTGACCTTGGAAGCATAATGTGGATACTTGTTCATTGGATTCAGTGTTTCTAATTATATTGTTCTATGGTGGGAAACTGCTTTTCTTAACTCGGGCCTCGTTTGCACCGATCTCCAGTGAAAACGAAAAAACCTCCGTTGCTTTTTGGGTGACTTGTTTATGCAGCGCCGGCGCTTGGAGCCAATGAAAGCTGGAAAACGGTGGATTTTCTCTTGAAACGTTTTCATGCAAATGAAGCCTGTGGCGTCGTGTCTGTTCCCACCGCCTGTAGAGAATCTTCCCGGCCTCTCATCCACCCACATTAAACAGTCAGTAAGGAGCCTTGTTGTTGTTGTCCTCACACCGGTCTGCATTGCCTTCATGTTCAACTTGGAATTGATTTAAAAAATTTTACTTGTTACTTTTAAAGCTGGGCCAAACTTTACCGCTCGCCCAAAATGAGAAAGTTCTATTTAATCAATTGAATTTTTGTTTGTCAGTTATCTTTTGTTAAAAGCTAATTGTAAGACTTTGTTTTGAATAGGTGCTCTTATCAATAAAGTCGCTGATGATGACAACAGCGTGGTGCTTCCTTCCTGTGGTGGTCATCCATCCCGCTCATGCACAACTCTGGGATAGATTACATTTTTACCATTTGTCCAGAAAACAAACGTAGATTGGTAACTCCGGCCACAAAGAGCAAGCTGAGGCTGATTCTACAAGTCCCTTCAATGAGGGAGAGGCCGCCAATCACACTGGCTCCACCCAAAGATGGAACTCTCAATGCAGCATCAGTAAAGTTTCTTTTCACATTTAGGACCTACGATCTATGGGGTGTTGGCAGAACTTGGTCCGTCAGATTCCAGTCTGGTACTTGGGGGTTAAAATTGACAGCAACCACAAAGAAAAACTGTCAGAGAGGATATGGGACATCTACCGGAATGGAGTAGTTGAGACACATTATTCAGGACAGCCCATCCTGAAAAATATGTTTCAGCCACTCCATGAAGCCCTGGTCAACAGCAGGAGCACCTTCAGCAATAGACTCATCCGTCAATTTTATTCTATTGTAAATTCTTTATGGGTGAATCCACACGCTCAGCACTGCTGCTCCACCCACAAACAAAGTGCTTTGTTTGGTCAAGGGAACAAATCAGAGAATTGTACTCCAGAACATGACAGTACAAAAGATGTAGGTTTGGAAAAGTCTGAATGAACGCATGAATGTGTCTCGTGGAGGATCTCCATCTTTATGGTGTGTTTGGTTTTACCCTGAACTACCTGACAATACATTCATGTTTAATATGATAAGGTTAATGTAATAATATGACTAGTCATTGAAAAGGATGGAGGGTATTTCTTATTTCCGGATTGTTTTAAACGTGTTTTGTGGAGTTTCGTTGAGACTATAGCGTTTTGTTAACAGCTGGACGGAGCACAGGATAGTCCACTGCAAGCGTGCTCACTTCATAACAGGAAGTGTGTTACATTCAACAAGGTCCCCGAGGAAACAACCCCGCTCAACTATATTTCCCTTTACAGAACATAGGTTGTCTACATTGTGATGAAATCCCACACAGCAGCAGGCTTCATGAGACGAATGAGTGGTTTTTAATGTTTCTGCAGTACAAATTTGAAATGAAATGATCAGTTTAGTTCGATTACTTATGAGAATCTCAATGTTTTTTATTTTTTGTTTTTGTTTTTTTTACCATGAAGTAATGTAACTAACCTTTTATCTTACACTGTTTGTCCTTCGAGAGCTCCCACAGCACCGTGACAGGGAGGAGCAGCTCTTTGAACAGGAAACAAACTACTACAAACAAGAACCAGAACCTCCACAGATTGCGGAGCAGCGGGAACTTGGTAGCAGCCAGGAGGAAGAGCATCTTATACTGAAGGTTGAAACTGGTTCCTTTAGCGTTCCTTCTATTGAGGAGCAAAGTTCCCTGAGGGAAACAGAAGAAGTACGGCACACTGAGCAGCTCCTCTCTCATGACTCTGAAGTCCACTATGTGAAAAAACTAGAATTAACAGAATTAACTAGAGATGTAGAGCTGAAGAATTTCAGCATAGTTCTTGGTGACCGTGTGGACAAGGTTCCTGTCGCACCAGTCAAAAAAGTGTGTGTATATCAATTTCTTGGGTGACTTTTGGGAATGCACTGGGTGAAGAGATCAAACAAAGCACAAACATTTTACTTTTAAAAAGTTACACCAAGATGTAATTATCTTTAGCACAGTTTGGCTGATATGAGGTCACTGATAGGGCAGGAGGAAGGTGGCTTTAGAGATTGAATGTTTCATTAGTTAAGATCGATAAGATTAATTATGGGTTGGGCTGGAAAATAATTTGCTTTTCCTTACTCCATTTTGGACAACAGATATACAGTTTTTGGTATTATGTTATCGTTATTGAAATTGTTATTACTATTATTTTCTCATGTTATCATTGGTACTAGTATTATCGTTTTCTTGTATTTTATTTGTAAATTTTCGATCTAAAGATATAACAAAACCCCAAAAAGTATTAGAAGACGGATGGACTAAGGCAAAAGAAATACGACCTCCAGTTCTTCCAGTGTCCAGCAGGTGTCAGTATGAAGCTGAACGTTGTTTGTGATCCTCCCCCAAAAAATAAGAGAAGAAGAAGCTTTGTTGACGGTTTAGTGCTTGTTGTGTCTCATAAAGGAAATATTTCATCTCCTGCAGCAACAATGAGTTCAGTTCAGGCTTTAAGAGACTTTATCAACGAGCGACTAACCGCTGCTGCTGGAGAAATATTCTCCGTGTTTCAGCAAACTATCGTCCAGTACGAGGAGGAGATTGACCGGCAACGAAAACTGCTGCAAATAAGCTGCAAACCTCGAATCACGTTCCACAGAACAGGTAGGGAAAAGGCTGAATGAACACATGACGGTGTCTCGTGGAGAATATCCATCGTTATTGTGTGTGTGGTTTAACCTCGTTAGACAGAAGCGGGATGCACCTGAAGAGCGTCTCGGTTGCGCGCTCCGCTCAGTAGATCTGTTTGGCACGAGCGATGACGTGTCAGCCACTTTAATTCATCATAACTCGCCGAAGATCTAAACTGATTTTCACGCAGTTTTCTTTCCCGAAAACATCATACATCTAGGTATGATAAAGGACATATGTTTTGGTGTATTTTAATATTCATAGTGGGCTAAATAATAAAAGAATGTTCTGATTTGTGATACATGGTCATTTGTAAAACACAGTGCACACACACACACACACACACACACACATATATGATGGAGAAGCAGATTGTGCACTACTCAACTATTGAGTTGAAAAATAATTGTAATATAAACCCAATGTAAGAGACAACACAATAGACAAGTTATCGATCAGAACAATTGATTTTGTACTGTTTTGTTCCTCCAGAGCTCCAACAGGACTATGACTGTAGGGAGGACCAGCTCTTTGACCAGGAAGCAAACTACTTTCTAGAGCAGCAAGAACCAGAATCTCCACAGTTCAAAGAGGAACCAGAACAACCAGAACCTCAGCAAAACAAAGAAGAACTAGAACCTCCACAGTTCAAAGAGGAACCAGAAGAACCAGGACCTCCACAGATCAAAGAGGAACCAGAACAACCAGAACCTCAGCAAAACAAAGAAGAACTAGAACCTCCACAGTTCAAAGAGGAACCAGAAGAACCAGAACCTCAGCAAAACAAAGAAGAACTAGAACCTCCACAGTTCAAAGAGGAACCAGAAGAACCAGAACCTCAGCAGATCAAAGAAGAACTAGAACCTCCACAGTTCAAAGAGGAACCAGAAGAACCAGGACCTCCACAGATTGAGGAGCAGCAGGTACTCGGTACCAGCCAGGAGGAAGAACAGCTTATATTGAAGGTTGGAAGTAGTTCCTTTAGGGTTCCTTCTATTGAGGAGCAAAGTTCCCTGAGTGAACCAGAAGAAGTACCGCACACTGAGCACCTCGTCTCTCATGACTCTGAAGTCCACGATGTGAAAAAACAGCTTGACTCAGAATCAACTAGAGCCGTAGAGCTGAAGAATTTCAGCATAGTTCTTGGTGACCGTGTGGACAAGGTTCCTGAGTCAGAGAAGCAGGTTGAAGGTGAAAAGCTTCTTTGTGAGGAAACGTGTAGTGAAAAACGTAAATTATGTCAGGAATTAGGAACCGTCACTGATAAGAAGAAAATAATTTGTAACGTCTGTGGTAAAAACTTAAACCGACCTAGTGATTTGTTGCGTCACATGAGAACTCACACGGGTGAGAAGCCGTATTCTTGTGAAACATGTGGGAAGAAGTTCACTCAGCAGTGTAGTTTGTTGGTCCACATGAGAATTCACACAGGTGAGAAGCCCTATTCTTGTCAAATATGTGGAAAAAGTTTCAACCGACAGTTTGTTATGTCGGTGCACATGAGAGTTCACACAGGTGAGAGGCCGTATTCTTGTGGAACATGTTTTAAAAGTTTCACGCAAAAGAGTAGTTTTTTATGCCACAAGAGAACTCACACAGGTGAGAAGCCGTATTCTTGTAAAAATTGTGGGAGGTGTTTCGGCCATCACATGTCATTGCTGTACCACATGAAAACTCACAAAGAGATGAAGTCATGAAAGACTCCACAGGTGAGCTCATTGAAGAAGTCCGGCTTGAGCCCAAAATCACAAGGTATCATCCCGTTTAAGAAAACGTTAGTGTTTTAAGCACAGACTGCTTCAGGAAAAAAAAAATGTTTTCAGTTTAACACAAAAAAAATTGAAAAATTATAATAATTTTGGTTTTAATTTGTGTTGAACTACACAGAGGCTGATAAAAGGTCCCCTGGTTGAGTGACGAATCTTGCATTAGAAATAAAATGAAATGTTCTACTCCATCTTTTGTGTGTGTGTGTGTTTTGAAAAATATGTTAAAAGGTCTTGAATGAGAAGATTTGAACTTTGAGGAAATGGAAATAAAAGGTTGATTTGAATCCAGTGGGTTTTGTTGTTCAGTGTGTGTGTTTTAATTGAGCATGAATGAGTTATAATTTAACTTTTCACTCTTTTTACTGCACTCTAGGGGAAAAACACTTTGCTTACATGCAACCACGTTCCTGTAGAATGTTTGACATATTTTATGGAGTATATGTCTGAAGTATGTCTTGAAACTGATGACATTAATCAAACACATGTCATCCATGAAATCGTATTTAATTTAATTATCCGCTTTGATATTGTAAAAAATTTTGTTCAAACTAAGTATTATTAATGAAATAAACAAACATCTAATTTTCTTTGGATCAATTTGACGCTTGTATTGAAATAGCTAGAATTGATGTTATATTGTTTTTTATGTGTATTTTATTTTTATTAATTGATATATTTCTTAAAGGTAGGGTTATTGTATATTTTGTGTAGGTGGGGTTAATCCAGAGCCTCAGGTTTGTCCTTTGACCTTTGTCCTACTTTAAGCATACATTACCCATAAAGCCACAATTCGCACACGGATTGAAATCTACCTTAATTACAGAAGCATAAACAATTGTCTTCATTCATGGAGTTTCATCCTATTATTATAAGGTTAGAAAACAAATGAGGACGATTTATAATAGCCCCTAAATTTTGAGTTTGAAGACGCGTTGGTGAAGACTACATTACCCACAATGCAGTGCGCGCCTATCACGTCCGGGTTGTTGACCATCAGAAGGAGAAAGGTGGGATAAATCTTTGAATTTTATGATTATTTCCACATTCTGCGGGTTGATAACTTGTGTAAAAGTGTTTTAATAAGCCTCTCGGAGTGGATTTGTCTATTTAAATGGAAGGAGACCGTCGGTCGTGTAGTTTTAACGGCTAACAGGATGTGCATGTACTGACAGGTTGAATGGCTGAGTGTGCTGCTCAAAGATCAAACTATTTATGTCTCTTTTTATTCATAAAGTCTGACTTTTACATTATGTTGGGTTTAAAAAGTCTCTCGCAGCTCAGTTTGTCTCTGAACTGGAAGCGAGCGACGTCCAATCCTCCTGTTGTGTGTCTTTATGGTTGTTTCTGATCATCTTGTGTGTCTTTATGGTTGTTTATCATGTATATTTTATGTATGTTTTTATAACTGAGGTCAAGCCATCCCGCGGCTGCTGTCAGTTATCACATATGTAGTGCACTATGTCCGCTAACTGAATAAAGATAAAAGCTCCAATCACATCGCCATAAAACCTTGAGAACGCTTCTAATGAATGATTTATTCAAGCCACAAAGTACTTATTAAAAGTTAATTCAAATTAAAGCTGCAAGCAGCGTTGAACGGATCCTCACATCCTTGCTGGTCGGCGATTGGAAGCATGTCCCACTGGTGGAGCTGCGAATAACAGTGTATTTTGGCCTATAATGGAGGTGATGAGGACCGACTGTGATCATGTAACATTTCAGGCTGAGTGGAGCGTGTACAGGCTGGTTGTACAGTACGTCCTGTCCGTCTACCAGGCGGTGCTCTCACTGTGACTGTATATTGGTCTGTGAAATCCATAAGGGCAGGACAGTGATGACACATGTAAAGTTTCAGGCAGATTGCAGCATGTAGAGCAGAGTTAAACATCACTTACTGTTTCATGGTGAACCAACAGATTTTCAGCATGCTACCATGGGCATGACCTTTGACTCTTGCGAACATTTTTTTTTATACCATTTTCATCACTAAGGCCTGTCGTATATACAGGCCAAATCTGATGTCTTTTGGACTTTCTGCCAAATGGCAGACTTCCTGTTCGGGTTAGAGTATACGTGTCTGTGATATTTTTGTGTGTAATGATAATAATGATGATTTAGTCGACCATACCAGGATACCACTCCATTAATATTAGGAAATTCTGATGAGTCATTTCGACATAAAATCCTTTAAAAATTTGAAAATAACCAAACACTCTCCCTGATTTCATGTTGATTCTACTCTGAAGTTCATAAGTGCTATGAGGTCATTCTACATCACGGTGATAGTAGACCAATCCACGGTACCACTCACTTGATATTAAGAAATTCTGAAGTCAAGTGAGCCGTGTGGTTCACTTGACTTTGTTTTTTAAACTGATGGCTGGATTGACCACAGTTCTTTATGGTTGTATTGCGTCATGTTGTGTGTCAGTAGATTTTTGAATTTACATGTTTGTGTGATAGTTCTTGATAGTTTTGGATCCTTTTTAGTTTTTCAGTATTATTTAGCCACTCACCATTCAAAATCCCTGTCCTCTCTGTTTTCAATCACTTTCTGTTTTGTTGTTTTGTTATTTTCAGTCTCTCGGGTCAGTTTGTGTCCCTGTGGTGTTTTTGTGTGTCACTGTCACTGCTTTACGTCGCTTCTGAATGATTTTTATGCTTGAGTTCAACATTTGTGCTTGATTTTGATCTAAATAAACTAAACCACTGTATTATGTGTAAAGCTGTGAATACCCCCCCCCCCCCCCCCCCCAAAAAAAAAACTTTGCTGTGTTGTGTCAGTTTTGTGGGCGTGGGTGTAGACTGTGGAGCGCCACGATGCCCCTGGAGGTCAAGTGGCCGTTCCCACAATGCCCTGCTCTGGCATGGAGGATCTCCAGCTCGCTGATCATGGGCATGGTGGGCTCCTACTCCTACTTCTGGACCAGTGAGTTTACACACCTTCCAACCTGATATCTTCAAATTTTACAATCTGGTGTGCAAATCTTTTTCTTGAAAACCTTCTAGTGGTCATATGGTGGAATTACACTGTCCTACTACAATCCATTGGGTTAGGGATATTCTTCTATGTGTGAACTTCTCCTGCTTTTGGCCGTTTGCCCTTGAGCTGGCGTCGGGTGTCACAATTGTCACAACTGTTACTCAGATATCGTGCAGAGAATAGAGACGTAATGCTGGTTTTTCCTCAGAGTACATGAACTGTCTGACGGTCCACAACCAGGAGGTGTTACTGAACCTCATTGACCAGCGGCCCTCGGACATGCCCCTCATCACGCTGTCCAATCACCAGTCCTGCATGGACGACCCGCACATCTGGGGTAAGGTCACATGTACCACATGCCTCTGAATATACTCAAAAATGAGGAAAGTTTTGCGGATACACTCGTATTTGTTGCGTGTAAACGGGGACTGTGTCACATCTGGCAACACTGGCGCTGACCGGCGTTGCGTCCATGTTTACTTCTGTAAACAGCGTGCTCGGCGTCACTTCATGGCAACTTCTGGGCCTGCGCTCTGGGAGCCGAACCCGTTGGTCCAATCAGTTTCGCATGGCAGTCTGATAGAGGTCACCTTTAAAATGTCACATGAACGATCACGCAAAGAAATCTGATCCCAGCAAAAAATCGGACTTGAGCATCAAGACCTGAAGTTTGTAACTCGGACTCGGCAGGAATCTCACAACGTCTCCGAGGCCTCGTTTACGCCACGAGAATTCCAAGTGAGAATGCAAAACCTTCATGAAGTTTCCTGGGTCCGTTTCCATGACAACGGCACTCGGAGGCACTGAAAACACAATTTTGTGGAAACTGCTCCTCAGGTGGAAGTTTTCGAAAATGCTCCAGCTCCGTCGTTGTGTAAATGGGGGAAAATACAACTTTTGATTAATATTTAGAGCTCATTGTTCTCTGCTGCATGCGTGTGTGGTTTCATTACAAAAACAAACAACAGCACCCACTAGTGGACCAACAGGAGAACTCCATCATTTCAAAATGTTGCTGTTTCAACACAAAAACTATTCTGAAACAAAAACGTTAAAACGATGCCTTTATACTTGAAACGTTGTCGTGTAAACGGAACCTAAAATGGTGTCTGTTTGTTCTTACGGCTGGTTGTGACCTTTGACCTTTTTGCCGTCCGCCCCTCCAGGTGTGCTGAAGTTCAGGCAGCTGTGGACCTTCAACAAGATGCGCTGGTGAGTTTGGTCAGTTGGTGGCCTCCTGACAGGTGTTGTCTGGTTAACGTAGTGATTCTGGATCAGGACTCCGGCGGCATCGGACATCTGCTTCACCAGAGAGCTGCACTCCAGGTTCTTCAGCCGGGGGAAGTGTGTCCCGGTCTGCAGAGGTGAGCCTCGCTCCGCCTCGCTCCGCCTCGTCTCCTCCGCCCGGGTCAAACGGCTGAACATCACGCTATTGTTTCAGGCGACGGCGTTTATCAGAAGGGGATGGATTTCATTCTGGAGAAGCTGAACAAAGGAGAGTGGGTGCACATCTTCCCAGAAGGTAAAAGCTCTTCGTCTTCTCATTTGGGCCTTACTGTTGAAAGAAGTAGAAATGTCACAACTCATTGAGGCAGTAGACCAGTGGACTTCAGGCCTGGTCCTTGAGGAACCTGGTTCTGGAGGAACCTGGTTCATGTTTAAGGTCAAGTCGACTCAACAACGTTTCAAGTGAAAACGCATCGTTTTTTAAAATTTTTGTTTAGAGGAGTCATCGTGGGGAAATCCCCCGTTTCCTTTAAACCTGTGTCGTGTTGTACGCTATCGCTATTCCATCACCATGACTGACAGTTCCTGCGGCCAATCAACTCACTGAACATCTGTAACAGTCAGAATCTCACATGTTCTCACCAGACGAAGTTTCAGTATGAAAAGAGTCAGAACGAGCTCCATGTTTGAGTTTTTTTCTTTATTAATTTAAGAATTGATTTAAAGACAATTTAAGGGAGCCTGGATACGCGTTTCCAGAATCTCCCCATTTTGCCTGTTACCACGGTTTTCAAGAAGTTGTGATATCAGTGATTCCAAGCACCATTGTTGGGGAAATGGATGCCAATAACCCCACGGAAGTTTTGCTTTTTCACTTGAAATGGTTGCTGTGTAAACGGACGTGTCCTGACAGGTAACAGGGACATTAAAGACGCTCCAGCAAGAGGCGGAGCGCTGGCGGGACGTATTGGTGTGGAGAGTAACGTGTTCTGGAAAAAGATGTAAATATTCACTTTGTTCAGAAAGATTCAGCAGGAGCACAAAAGTGTTTTTTACATTTGTGTTCTACTTTTTCTTTTTGCTGACTCCTCTGGGCCACCGTAGTATAAAATCATCAGGGTCGCACCAACCGAGACTTTTCAGGAAAAATCTCGTGTCTCGTCTCGAAAATCCTTTTTATTAAATTCTTTTTTTATTCTTTCTTTTAACAGGCAAAGTGAACATGACTGAGGAGTTCATACGTTTGAAATGGGGTGAGGCGTGTGCGTGTGCGTGTGCGTGTGTGTGCGTGTGTGTGTGTGTGTGTGCATCTGACCGCTCTGCTTTGTGTTGGAAGGTGTCGGTCGGCTGATAGCAGAGTGTTCCCTGAACCCGGTGATACTGCCTCTGTGGCACATAGGTCAGTACACACACACACACACACACACACACACACACACACACACACACACACACACACACACACACACACACACACAGTGTTCAACTGTTAAAATTTGGAATATTCTCAATGATAAAATATGAAACATGGCGGTCGTTATGTTAATTAAATCTGAAATGTTTGATTTAGTTAAAGCCTTACATTTTCTACCCAATCAAATTTCCAGGTGTCCAAACGAGACGTGTTAGTTTTAATAAACCAGGAAGAAATGTGGAGCTTCTTGAACTCTGACCTCTGACCTCTCTGTTCGCTGCTCCAGGTCTGAGTGATGTCCTGCCCAACGCCGCGCCCTATGTCCCACGGGCCGGAAAGGTATAATCAGAACAGGCATGAGACGCTGTTTGTGCTGCTCTCTGCTGCTCTCTGCTGCTCACTGTTGCTCTGTGCTGCTCACTGCTGCTCTCACTGGGTTTTGTCCTTCAGAGGATTACAGTCCTGGTGGGAAAACCCTTCCGCGTCAGAGATCTGCTGGAGTCGCTGCGAGCGGAGAACAAGAGCCAGGTGAGCAGTGGTGGTTTACCGGTACCGAGTCCTCCTGACGGATGAATTAATGAATCAGTGAATTCTTCCAGTTTGTCTTGATGCGTCATAAACTCTCTCCCGCAGGTGGAAATGAGGAAGACGTTGACGGACTTCATCCAGGTGGAGTTTCAGAGTCTGAAGGCTCAGGCTGAAGTTCTGCATGGACAGGTACAGAGCAGATCCTGAACCCTGAGCCGGTCCGGACCACTCGCACTCCTCCAGGACCCCCTGAGGGTAAATCCACCTCGTCCTGGACCTCCACATCCTGGACCTCCACATCCTGGACCTCCTCATCCTGGACCTCCTCATCCTGGACCTCCACATCCTGGACCTCCACATCCTAGACCTCCTCATCCTGGACCTCCACATCCTGGACCTCCTCACCTCTTCATCATCCTGGACCTCCTCCTCCTCCTCCTTCTCCTCCTCCTCCAATGCAGTGGAAAGTCTTGTGTAGTTCAGCTGATATGTACAACAGACGTCATGTTGTCATTAAATTGGCGGATCGTCCACTGCTCGGAACCATCGGTGCTATGGGGGGACTGGAACTCGTCCTCTCAGCTTCCTGCTGGTGGGCCGACAGGAAGCTGAACTACAGGAAGTACAGAAGAATTTGACCAGAGTTTCCTCACAAGAGGTCCAACATCTATCAGTGTTTCAGGAATCACGTGAAGCGGCAGGCGGACAGTTCGACGCTCAGCGGGACAATGTGTCTGTGTTCAATAATCCAAACAGGAAGTTGTAATCCTTCAGGCTTTAGTCTTCCAACGCTGCTGATATGTTTTCCAGAGTGTGTGACTCTGAGGACCATCGTTCAGCTTCTGTCACTGAGACAGTTTCCAAACGCCAGAAACAAATCTTTACTGTTTTCTTTTAAAGATTTCTGCTTGATGAAGAAGCAGTCAGTCTTGTTGAAGGTCGGGCTTTGCCTCCTCTTTGTTCTGAGTCGCTGCGATAAAAAGGTCAGGAATGTCATGGGTGGCTGAGCGGTGGATGTCTCTTTGCAGATGGTGACTCCGTCGCATGAGAACCTTCAGAGCAACAGTTAGCTGGTTCCAGTGTGTTTATGGATTCACAGATTAAGACCAGACCCACTACTAGTTACTCTGGTGACCAGGAGCAGCATCTCCGACGTCCACATGGAATCGGAGCGTTTTCCTCCATTTACAGGACGACAAAAGCCTCGTTTCCATTGCACAGAATGTGACTGGACGGTGCAGTAAAGCAAAGCAAAGCATACCCAGACCCAAATGAGTTGCTTGGTCCCACCACAGAGAGTATACGTTATAATGTAGGCGGATTGTGAACGACGCACGTATGTGACGTCGTTATGCAACAGTAGTCTCGGCAAAAAAAATGTAGTTAACAAAACAACCAGTGAGCGCAAAGTGGAGTATGTAAACAACAACAGAGGATTCATGTGGCCTATGGGAAATATTGCGGAAGTGTCAAGAGTGACGTAAATCACTGACCAATCAGCAGACGGCTGCGTTTGGCTCCTTATTGGACCCGTTCTGCAGTGCTTGGCATCCTGACAAAAAATCGTAGCCCTTTGGTACCGTTCTTTTGGAACCATCACACCTTTTGCAGTGGAGACACAAGGAAAACTGAACCATCCTGTCCCGTTCTGTGCAGTGGAAACAAGGCTGAAGTCAGAGAGTTCCAAAATTTCTACTTTGGGATCTGTTTTCAGTGGCTCTGAACACCGTTGTCCTGTAAACAGACTCCCAATGAAAGTTTTGCATTTTCTCTAAGGCTTTTGACACTTCAGTGTGGATTAATTCATTATCATGATTAATCAGATTTTTGAAACGATAACGCATTTAACATCTGCAGCGCAGATTGACTCCGTCTCTGGCAACGTAGTTCGGGCAGTTTGTCCAAGTAGACTTGCCGTAGCTGGTCCGGTAATAACAGAATCAACTCGATAAGGAAGAAGCTAAACAGCAGGTCGGTTCTCTTGATGGGAAATCTGAGTACCGAAAACCAAAGACGGACCAGATGACCCACAAAGAATGATGCACACCCTACAGGGAAGTGTTTTCTCTTCACCGAAGCACCTCCAGCTTAAAGTACCACATCACCACGAAGCAGCATTGGGTGGGGATTCAAACTTCTGGCCCGGCTGGATTCAGATTCCTCCTTGACGTGTCTGTTGTCACTTGTTTAGTGGTTCCTGTGCTTGAAGAATATTTCATATTTGCTCATATTCTAAACAAACAGCATTAATCAGGTGACCTGCTGCACTGACTAGGAATAATCAGTCCATTGCCAAATGCAAAGACACATACTTCAATATTTTCGTGAACGTCTACGTTAAAAGCCGAAGTCTCGTGCCAAAACCATTTTTTTTTCTCCATGTTTTCTCTGATTGCAGCGTTTGAGCTCCTGGAAATCTTAAGGATTACAACTTTAATGTCTCATTCAAGAGATGTTCACTATTTAAAACTTCAGTACAGCTAGTTTTGTACGCTGGGCTGCAGCAGTGAATCGCTGGCTGAATCTTTGTCTTTGTGTCTGAATCGTTTTCTGATTTTTGACTCTCCACGATCAGATGTCGTCAGACTGACCAGGCTGCAGCGAGCTGCCTGGCTTGTACACTTCTGTATTTCACTACCACTTAATTTTCTTAAGAAATATTACAAATGACTTTTTAAACTTTTAACTGAATTAATTTAGCAAATTTGATAACACCTGATAGCTTTTCTTTTTTTACCCTATAAAAGTACAATCTATACATTTGAAGTAATGCCACTACTTCTCTTAATGTGGCAGCAGCGAGCAACTGACCTTATAAGTTGCAAGTAAAAATTTGACTGAATAGAGGAAGCAATGAAAAATATTACTGCTGTACTTTTGTGGAAATACTGAACGGTGTTACTGAATGGTTGTATCTTAGATTTAACAAACACTTCTTTTGTTCACTGGATGGCAGCAGTGATCCTGAGAATTTAGGTACAAATTTGAATTTCTTTCCGTTTTTACTGTCTGAATCGGCTGCTGTTTCTGTTCTTGACTGACTGATGAAGAAAGTGACTCGCTGCACCACCTGGTGGTACCAACGCGTATCACAAGACTGATGAGGCTGTGGATGAATCCTGGACATTTCTCTCCGTCACTATTAATTTTCACTGAAAATATTTCATAATGCACACTATATCAACTCTTACCATGAAATAGATTCTTCTTTTTCAATGGCAGGAGTATCCAGGATCAGGTTACATTATTCTAATGAGGACTTCACATGGAGCTGCAGTAGGGGTTTCCGTGTGCAGTTTGATCTGTCGGAGTCGGCAGGACGTCAGCCTGGCGTGTGCATGCAGACGATGTTCTGGTTCTCACTTTGTCCCGGCCGCTCGGTCACGTGACCGTGTGTCCCTCGTTTACTGTGTTCTGTCTCGTCAATCACGGCTGTTGATGCGTCTCCTTCACACAGGTTCTCCGGTTATGAATGCTTCCCCTTCACAGATGTACACACCTTATTCTATCTCGGAGATCTGAGGCTTTTCTAAGCAGGAAGTGGACCTGTTTGATGATTACGTGGCCTTACAGTGATTGCCACTCTTTCCTGTTTTTCATGTGAATGCCAATAAAGAATCTGAATTTTTCAAAATGTTGTACTTTCTGTCTCCCTGATCCTAATGAGCCCCTCCAGACCTGAAAAGATTTTCAATCTGACTTTTATAATTGCAATCGTCCGAAGATCTATTTAGACGGTGACGATTTCAAGTGAAAACCAAACTTTTGGAGTGTTTTGGATCTGAAAACTGAACTTTGTGAATACGCTCTAACCCCGTCTGCATGTAAACAGGTGAAAACAAGACTTTCTGGAGACACTCGGGCTCTGCCTCCGGGTAGAAGGCAGAAAACTCTGGTCCAGGTCCTGGTCCTGGTCCAGGTCACCGCGGCCATAGTAACTAGTAGTTCTGCACATGCTCAGTAGAGCCAATCAGAACAAAGTTTCCTCCGTGGAGTCATGACTCCCAGCCCATATCGTTCTGGGACTTGGTAGTTTTATTTTGACCCTCAGCGTAATAGCAATCCAACTTGGTGGTCTGTCCACTAGAATGTCCATGTTCTCCCATTGTTAATGTTTAGAGATGGTAACTGAGGACGAATAGTTACAACACTGATGAGAATATACATATATTATTAAAAACTACCTAGTTTTTAACGCAACATAAACAAATTTACCAGAAAATAAAAGATTATATACAAGAAAAGATTTCATAAGTGAAATGGTAATTTCTAAAAGAGTTAAATATATGCAAAATGTTTATTTCGAAATAAATATATTAAAACTTTACATATGATTATTTAAACGAGAGAATTAACCCTTTATGTGACAATATCTGTTATTTTCGGCATTTCTTTCTTCCTCTTTTTTCAAATCATTATTTAATTGTTCAATTATTTTGCGTGATATATTGCCTACGTCACCTCAGAGCGTCGTCGTCTTCGTCCCTCGCACGTCGTGACGTCACCCCCCGTCCTGTCAGAGACGATGAAGATGGCGTCGTCCCGGACTCCGCAGCGGAGCGTCCCCGCCTCGCTAGCCCTGCTCCTCGGCCTGCTGAGCGCCTCACTCCCGGTGCGGAGCGACGAGCAGGTGCCGCTGATCCTGTGGAGCAGCGGAGGGTGAGTGGCGGTCGGCCCGGCCTCTGAGACGGCGTGACGGGGGCTGACGGCCGGGGGACGGCTGGTGGTCCTCTGACGGTCAGCGGGATGGAGAGCGCGGATAACGGGCTAACGGGGTTTCAATTGCTTATAAAAAAAACCAACCCGCAGTGTTCAATGTGTGACATTATTATTGGTGTTCGTGAAACCGGAGAGCGGAACGTGAGAATATCAATGAGAATCTGACGGCGGATGTCAGGTGGATTCTCACCTGTTTACTGAGGCTGGATGGACGGGAGCCGACTAATGTCTGGATTAAAGGCTGATTATCAACATATAGCTATTTATTTACAGTCTAATATCTGGGTTACCAGTATATTTTAATTTATACACAGTCTAGTGTCTGAATTCTCAATATGCATTAATTTAGACACAGTCCAATATCTGAATTAACGTGCGGATTATCAGTATATATTAATTCATGTACATATCTGCATTTTCAATATACAGTATATTTATTTATACGCGTCTCATATTTTGTTTTTCAATATATATTAATTTATATGCAGCTCAATATCTGGATTCAGTGTCGGATTATATATATACACACATTATATACAGTCTAATATCTGGTTTAAAACAACCTGTTCAAAGGGAGGATTGTTAATATTCTTTTTTTTACAGTCTAAATAAATAGATATTAAACCTTCTCTTTACATTAAATCAACAAAAATGTTTATATTTCCCTCTGGGATTGATAAATATTTTCTAATCTATGTGGATTATATCATCTGTATCACCGTGCTCAACACAAGGATCAATATGAAGAAAGAGAAGATTATATGCAACAGGAAAAACGGCTTTAAAATTGAAAAAAGGTTGTTGAATTGATCTAATGAAATTGTAAAAAGAAAAAATTCTGATGAGTTGTGATCTCTCTTCCTCCTCCTCCTCCTCCTCCAGGACCTCCGTACCCAAACAGTCCCCCCCCACAGCGGGTCACATCGTGGAGCAGCAGCAGCTTTCCTCCTACCTGGAAAACGCTCTGGAAGCCGGACCAAGAAATGTGGTGCTGTTCCTCCAGGACAAGGTACCGAACAGCCATTCATTTCACCAGACGCACACTTCTATTGATCGGCCTGTTGAGACCTGTTAATGTGTTCGGACCTGTTAACGTGTTCGGACCTGTTAACGTGTTCAATTTGAAGAATTAAGACGCATCCAGCAGCTAAAAGCAACACTGCTGCTGCAGCCACAGCCAGAACATTCCTGACTTGTTAATGTTGACTTGGTGAGATTATACCAGGTTAGTTCATCGGACAATATAAACGGATGGTCCTGTGAACACTCAGTTTCACTGTATTGCAGTGGAAATGTTTCAGGCAGAGCGTCCTCACTGCTCTTCTTTTAGTTTATATTTTACATTCAGTTGTTTTGAGGCCGAGTTTCCCCCGTGTGAGTGTGTTTTGTGTTGGAATATTAATTCATCACCGTGACGACAGGAGTAGTTCTGCGTATTATAAATTCATGTTTATGGGCTAGGTAGGCTGAGGGTCTTGCTCAGGGACTCCCGGTGCATGTTTCTTGGACTGTGGGAAGAAACCCACGAATTGAATTGAAACAGTGCACCAATCAGGATCTTCTAAAAATGGGCAGGTCATTTTCAAAGAGACCTGATTGGTCAGGGGGCGGAGCTTTACCCTCTTATCCAGAACATAGCCTGCTCTGGAGCAGGTTGGATCTTTAGAGTCAGCTACCACGGTGATTTATCCCGGTAAGAAGTTAACCAGCGGCACATTGCAGAGAACCAGAGTTAATCCTGAAGTTAAGATAAGAGGAAACCCAGAGTCTTTGTTCCGACCCCTGGTCTGATCACATGTTAACATGAACAGTGTGAGAATTTCAACTTGATGAAAAACTCAAATTGTTTTTTTTAAGATTCAAAGAAAATCATTGTATGAAAACATAAAAACGCTGAATTCTGTGTTTTCTTATTGAATCAAATCAAAATACCTTCTGGAGATTTTTCTCTGTTACTGTTTTTCCTGTTTAATTTCACGCTCACTGTGAGATTGCTGATTGTTTTGTCTCCTTAGTTTCATTTAATCTTCTGATTCTGTTCAATTGTTATTTTCTTAGTTATTTATGCAGTTTGTGTGTGTTGGTTTACTTCTGTGTGTGTTGTGCAGATGAGCGTGGAGGACTTCACCATGTACGGAGGAGCTTTTGGAAACAAGCAGGACAGCGTTTTCCCCAACCTGGAGGTGAAAGCAGCGCCGTGTCTCAGTGGACCAGAGGATTGTGTCTCCGGGAGGTTTCATGGAGTGTTTTCTTCCCGGGTGTGTTTCAGGGAGCGCTGACCTCATCCTCCTCCCCTCTGGTCCTACCTGCCGTGTCGTGGCCCGCCTCCAACGCTGTGATTGGCCAGCTGCAGGACCAGCTGGACACCTCCCCTCTGTACATGGACCCCGAGACGCTGAGCCAGCTGAGGCTGAACGCCTCGTCGCCGGCGCTGCTCGTGTTCCGGCTGCCCTACGGCATCGGGTCAGCATGCCGCCACGCCTCCACAGAAACACGACACCATGATCACATAGAAAATACCTTACATCTCCACCTGGAACACAAGGATGACACGGAGAAGGACGAAGATCCACAGAACGTTCTGCTTGTGTTTCTGTGTGTCCAATGTCCCTGGTTGTTGTTTCGCCTCACACATCTAACTAACCCTGTCATAAAGGAAACAGCTGTTGTACAACTGGATGGATGGATGGATGGATGGATGGATGATATAATATATAATTCTGAGGTGAAGTAAATTCAATTCCCTTTCTCTTGTTCTTTCAGGTCTGATCTGATGTCTGCTAAAGAGATCCTCAGTGGGAACGGTGAGTCTGGTCTGTGTGTCTGTGTGTCTGTGTCCAATAAACAAGGTATGTAAGTTTGTTGATCGTGAAGGTTTTCACGTTAGTTCTTTCAGGAAAATTCCCATCCGAGTATTTATTTTGAAATACTAGTGAATGTGTCTGTTCCAGACGAGGTGATTGGTCAAGTCTTAAGCATCATGAGGACGCAGTCTGTTCCCTACACGGCCATTTACACAGCGCTGCGACCCTCCAGGGTGAGTCTGTCTGTGTGTGTATTTTATTAGTTTGCTTCTTTATTTTGTCAATCCAAACGTATTAGATAATAAAAAACATTCTAAAAGATAAATATTAAAATGTATTCAGCGGACAGACGGGCGTTAGAAAACTCCTTTGTGTTCAGTCAGCGTGCCGTGACGAGATCGCTTTCAGAACATTGCAGAGTAAACATCCGTCCATCTGTCTATCTCCACACACCTATTTATCCATGTACACGCGTACACAAATCTAATAAAATAAATCTATATTTAATGAAAGACATACGCACAAGATAAATCTAAATCCAGGTTTACACACAGCCGTCAAGAAATACATGCTCGTATACTCACACACATATAAAACATAAAACACATATATCTGAAAAGAAGTAAAAGTCGTTTAATTCTGCCATAATTCAGAAATAACATTTTATAACTAGAACATAACTAGAACTCGGTAGAGCGCAGACCCGTGTGCTGCCAACGCCACATTTGTTTGCGGAACTGAGTTAGCATCGCTAGCATGATAGCTGTTAGCTCATATTGATGCTAACTAGCCTGTCAGGTCGCTACATCACTGTGTGAAACACTGAGCAGGCAGCGTCTCCATGGCAACAGACGCTGATCTCCTCCATGAGGTGCCTCTCTCATCCGCTTTGTTTGGGACATTTTTTCAGTTTCTGGGGATTTTTTGGGGAAACGGTCCCAAAATCTAATCAGTTCGTCCTTCGATGATGACAAATCATCCCTGAAGATTTCATGCAATTTGGGTCAAAAGTGTGTGTGTGTGTGTGTGTGTGTGTGTGTGTGTGTGTGTGTGTGTGTGTGTGTGTGTGTGTGTGTGTGTGTGTGTGTGTGTGTGTGTGTGTGTGTGTGTGTGTGTGTGTGTGTGTGTGTGTGTGTGTGTGTGTGTGTGTGTGTGCAGGAGGTGGCGTCCCTGTCGCTGGAGGCGGGTCTTGGTGGAGGCCGCTCGCTGCTCCAGGCCAGAGGAGGATACAGGGAGAGGGAGCGAGAGAGGCAGCGGAAGGAGAAGGAGAAGGAGAAGGCGTCCACCTACAGCCCAGTGGAGTTCAAGGTGTTTCACTCTTCCTGTAGCTCAGCGCCAGACTCTGGCGAGCGTCGATGTGCCTCGACGAACCCGCGGCTGAATGTCGAAGTGTCGGCAACACGACCCTGAAACTCGGGGCCCGTTTCCACGCCAACCATTTCAACTGAAAACACAAGTTCCGTAGAGTTTTGGGCCCGTTTACATGAGCTCGGAGTCACTGGAAACACAACCTTTTTAAAACGGCGCCAAGTCAAGGCCTCGGATCAGTTCGGACAACTTTACTCATCCTGTAACTTCACACTGCGCGCTCACAGACACAGTCAGTCAACAACATAATAACGAGCCTGGCATCATAACTACATTGTTTTCAGTGTTTCTGCAATGCGTTTTCACTTGAAGATAAAGTAGACATTATTCATCCAACAATAGGGACACAAACATACATAGGTATTATAATATATGTAAAATATACCACACGCTAGAAAATACACCACATTAATGAGGAAACATACCACATTACCAAACAGACAGTACAGCATATAATAAACATTACTACATCTATCCCTAAAGTGCTCAAGTTAGCTGCCTTATCACATATTCCAAATATTACCCATACAGCCACATACACACTCATTCACACTTCCTACTCTTGATAAAAAATGAAAATAAAAAGATATATGTCCCTGTGCATTGACGCGCCTCCTAGTGGTCACAAGTTTGCTGATTGAGCAGAACATCCCTTGAAAGCACATTCTGTGCAAATGTGGACTATACACATAAAGATAAAACAAGTGGACAATACACAATAAAACTATGACAGTTTTGTACAAATGTAGAAGTAAGTTTGCAAAATCAGCAGTCATGGAGGTGTTTCACAGTCTCGGTGATCAACGGAAAATGATTAAAAAATATTGTTCATGATACAGTTTGGTTTGAAAAACAATATCAGTAAATAAGCATATAAATATGTGATAAACAGCAGAGGAGGGGCAACTAATGTGGAGAATGCGTTGCCCTCTGTAGTACCTCCTCATTACCAGCAAGTGTCAGTGTGGTATCATTTATTAATGAACTGTCTGGGGCCTTTGGTCTCGTGTCTACCTGCTTATTTTAGGACATGTTGTGTTGTCTTTTTTTATCTGTGTATTCATTTTGACTGCATTCATGGGAAGAAATGCTAAATATTGAATGCCATTTAATGCAGGAGGGGGAGAAAACCTGCATCCTGATGTGGGCTAAAGGCCTGTCGGTCAGCATCCTGCGGAGCGGCCGCTGGGAGGACCACGACCTGACCCCGTCCACCTTCGGAGAGGGAGTCAGCCCCAAGATCCACGGCTCCAGCTGCGACGAGAACAGAGCACGGTAACTCCTCAGTGGCTCGCTGAGCAGACGACTGCGGGCAGCGCCGCCGCTTCCCCCCGATACTCACTGATGTCTGCTTCCCCCCCGATACTCACTGATGTCTGCTTCCCCACAGGCTGGTTCTGAACTACGAGAATGTTCTGGGCCACCGCAGCTTCAAACTGATGTGAGTCTCACAAATCAGTCCGTCACGTGTTCTCTCATCAACATTTACCTATGTGCGCGCGCGCACACACACACACACACACACACACACACACGGATATCTTGGTAATGTATATTCAAGTTAGTGTTGCAGCTGTGTGTTCAGCTGTGTTGTCGACCAGGAGTGTCCTACATGTCTCAGTTCAGGTTCCAGATTCAGCCCAGTTTCATTTTTATGTGGTTCGAACTTGTAAAATAGTCATATTAACCTTTAAATTTAAACTTAAAGCATTTTCTTTGTTGTGCCGTAGAGTGATGAAAATGTAGATACTTTTATAAAACCAAACAATTCCTACTGAAAAAGCCAATTTTTAAAATGCAAAATCCAGTGAAATGTCCAGAAAACTTCTGCGGCTGTTGCATTGTGGGTGATTTTTCCCGCAGCTTCGCCATGAGCCAGCGGTTCTACAAGGTGTCGGCGCGGCGCTGGTTCCGGATGGACGCCGTGGAGCTGGAGTACGACGGCACCAAGGCCACGTTCAACGGCAGCAGGAACATCTACGCCCCGCACGAGTACTCGTACCGCTGCGAGTCGGTCACCAGCTTCAGGTGGCCGCTGCTCATCCCACACTCCTCCAAAGATCCGGCCAATCAGTGGAGAGTCTCCTTCGAGGACTTCCAGGTGAGAGTGTGACGTAATCGCCACGGGGTCGAGGGCCAGCTGCTCCACTTCTCGGTCTTCACTTCCTCGTTTAGTCCACAGCTCCTCACACGTGGCTCCCAGCAGCCTCACGAAATGACCTGGAAACTTAACATTTTATCACACACACACACACACACACACACACACACACACACACACACACACAAAGTGCCGTGACGACCGAACACACACATTTTCTGTCAAGTGGCACAAAAAAATCTGAACCAACAAACATGTACTTGTAATCTACTTAAAAATGGCTAATCAGTAAAGTAACTAAGTAAATTTTTAAAAGGAGTAACTAGTAATCACCAATTGGATTACTTTTTCAAGGTAACTGGCAAGACTGCTAGTTTCCACGACAACATTTCAAGTGAAAGCGCATCGTTTCTGTGTTTTTGGTTTCAGAAAAGTTCAGATGGAGTCGGAGCGTTTTCAAAAAGTTGTGTTTTCAGTGGTTCTGGGTGCCATGGTCCTGTAAACTGACACCAAAACACTCCAATATCATTTTCACTTGAAACCGTTTTGTCAACGGGGCCTTCATTCTACCGTTATCTCTTCTCTCTTGTCTCCTATTCTGCGGTGACGCTTGTGGATGTGAGATTTAAAAAAAAAAAAACAGTTTGTCAACTGAAATGTCCGTTTGGCTGCGTTTGGCTCTGCACAGATTCAGGGCTTCTCTCTGCGTGGCGCTGAGTTCTCCTACGCCAGCGACTGTGCGGGGTTCTTCTCCCCGGGCATCTGGATGGGTCTGCTGACCAGCCTGCTCATGGTGCTGGTGCTCACCTACGGCCTGCACATGATCATGCAGCTGCGCACCATGGACCGCTTCGACGACCCCAAGGGCCCGGCCATCTCCGTGCCCCAGACCGAGTGACCAGCTCACACCCCGGCGGCCTCGGTCTGTCCACACACACACACACACACACACACACACACACACACACACACACACACACACACACACACACACACACACACACACACACACACACACACTTCATCACAAACCACCTGCAGCTCCTCTCAGCCTCCCATCGCTGGATTGTTTAACCCCTTAGAGGCCACACCTTCAGTTGATCAGATTTCATGAGCAATGGAAGGAGAAAAACACCAATCAAATTTCATGGAGAGTTTAAAACTGCTTCAGAGCCAGTAAGAGGTTGTCACATCCTGTTTATTCCCAGTGTCCTCCATTTTCAGCTCATGAATATAAAACGCATCTAAAAAAAAGAACCAAAACTGCACAGCTGTGTGTGTTTGGATTCAGAGTGTCATGTCATTGGTCATACAGTTTTAATCTGCTGGGGTTCCTACACGTTGTGATGATAAAAACACCTGCAGCTCTTCAGTCTCTACGAGACGACACCGAGCAGCGATCGCAACGTGTGGCAACACGGCAGCAGATTTAATAAAGAGAAGAAAAAAAAAACCTATTTTACTTGCATGTGTTTGACATTAAGTTCGACTGAAATCAGCCGGACAGCAACTGCATTCAGTTTGAGTTTGATCAGATCAGAGTAGATCTACTGAAGACGCAGCAGAGTCGTGTTTGAATGAACCGTGATGACGTGAGGAACAAACCCAGCGCCGCCACTCATGAAGGGAACCTTTGTACATAGAGAAACAAACGTTATTGTGACGAGATGCTATTTATTGGTGAACTGTTGTGTGTTGCTGAGTGTTTGTGTGATTTGTTGACTGAAGGGAAACTCATTCATTCCAGTGAGGTTTATTTAGATTTTTGTGCTTGTGGTATTTATTCATGTCCTGAACCCTTCGTGACTGTTCTCTTTGTTTTGTCATGAGTTGTAGTGGAAACCATTGATGTGAGTCCCTGTGACCCCAATAAAAGATCTGTGGAGATCAACAGGTTCAGACTCTTCACTCACAACATTCAGAAGGATTTGACGGAAATCTAGGGAATTCTAGTCGATGCGTCTCAGCCTGCCGCCACAGTGAGGAAAGTTTTACCCCCAAAGGTCCAGTTTAAAGACGGCAGCTTCCCAAGACGGAGGCGTTCCAGTGTGTCGATGGATTCACAGATTCAGACCAGCGCTCTCAGTCATGCAGATATTTTACTGGACCGATGTGGTGAAGAGGAGCCGAGCTGTAAAGATAAACTCTTGTTTCCCCGTCAGGATTCATCCCCGCCCTCGCCGACTCTCGTTGACCGATGAATCAATACTAAATGAGTTTTTTCTCCACCGGGTGGCGGGCGTCACTCTCCCTGATTAGGAGCCCGTTTCCACGGCAACTAAGTTTCAAGTGAAAATGCATCGTCTTTGTGTTTTCAGAAGAAAAGTTTCTGAAATCAAAAATTGTTATTGTCCATCTACTGAGCATGTGCACGACGACTAGTTACTATGGCCGTGGTGACCCGGACCAGGACCAGGACCAGGACCAGGAACAGTGTCTCCTCCGTCTACACGAAGTCGGATGGTTTTCAGAGTGTTGTGTTTTCGGAGGCTCTGAGCTCCGTCGTCGTGTGAACAGTCTCCCCAAAACGTAATGAAAGTTTAGCATTTTCACTTGAAATCGTTGTCGTGGGAACGGGGCCTGAGCTGTCGGGACAGGAAAGGAGTGACATCAAGCGTTAGTCTAATGCAGGGGTGGGGAACCCTGGTCCTCAAGAGCCGCAGTCCTGCACGTTTTCAATGTGTCCTCGCATCAACACAGCTGACAGCAATTATTGGCTCGTTATCAAGCTTTCTGCAGGGTTCATCATGATAACTCAGGTGTGTTTGAGCAGGGAGACATGGAAAACAGGCAGGACTGCGGCTCTTGAGGACCAGGGTTCCCTACCCCTGGTCTAATGCCTGAAAGAACAGAGAGTGGAGGAACGTAACCCTGGTGTCCTCGGCGGTCATTCACCTGATGTTTCAGAGATGACAGCGAGTCTTTGGATGCAAAGTGAAGTTTATTAGAGGGCTGAAATAAAAACTGAAGCAGTCACAGTTGAATGACACCAACAGAAGCAGCTCTAGTTTTGTAAAAGGGGATTAAATAGAAAAAAGAAAAGTGCAGCAAACAGCTTGGATCAGCTATCTGTACGTCACAGGACCATAAGTACCGGGACGCTGCCCTGCGGGCCGCCCGTCTCCCATGTGACCGCGTTCTTGTGCTCGTGTCGTGTTCTTTGCTTTGCTGGTGTACGTTCCATCCAAAATGACCTGCGTTGCCATGGTGAAGTGATTTCACTGCTTCTATCCGACCATGTTAGCTGTGAAAAGAAAAGAAAAACACATCAAATCTGTCGAGTGAGTGAAAGAAACAAAACGTTAGAAAAACCAGTGCTTAGTTATATTAAAGCCCTGAAATTAATTTTTAAATTTCTTTTATTTTGGCAATGATTATTGGGTAATTTTAATTTTACACAATGCTAATCAAAAGCTAACGTTGCAGCGTTAGCAAGAATGCTCCAGCTCGCGGGAACCTGCTTCCAAATTAGTATTTTATTATGCACCGTTACCAAAGCTGAAAAGCAAGTAAATAATAATTTTTTTTTTTTTTTTTTTTTTTCGGACATGTAGGTTTTACATAAAAAAAGAAATATTGTGTTTGATATGTATCGAGAATATGTGATATGTGAAGACCAGACGTAAATCCCAGGTTACCCTGGTTTTGCTTGACTTAAGTCTTGACTAATTTATAATGGACGAACCGACATCACTTTTTAACCGAAAAGTGTGAGTCCAAACTGTGGATGTTGTGTATGAGTAGTATCGGAGTACGAGTACTCAGTGCAGTATCGTTACCATTACCATTACCGGTATCGGTATCGGCGCATTTTTTTACTGGAATTATATTACGTGATTAAATTATGGTGGGACCCGACGACAAACATAAATCTGATTAATTACAGCTTTGTGATTGATTAATTACAATTTTTAAGTTTCAGTATTTGATTACACGGAGCAACACTTCAAACTGATTTTGTGAGATGGATGAATCAATATTATATCAGTGTATTATATCAAAATAGGCATTTTTTTTTGTTTTTCCTTTTCTTTCTTTTCTATTTGTTTCATCTGATTTTAAATTGTTCATTCGTTCGAATTAAATAAATAAATCAAATCAAATCAATCAATAGAAATAATCAACAAAATTATGTTTAGTTATTTGGTTTAATTTAATCTTCTGGTGTATCAAAAATGTTTCAGTGCAAGTTAAGGAATAACTTAACGTCGGGTGTTTAGCAGGTGCGTGGCGGTTCCACGTAGTTCCTGCTTTTTTTAATCGGAAACGTTCCATCGAGCCGAGCGATTCGTTCTCATCTGTTCATCGTCTGCTGCGTCGGTACGATCGCAGTGTCTGGACCCGGAAACAACTTTCTCAGGTGGACGGAGAAACTCGAACCGTGGGAGTGTCGACGTGAAGCACCGCTCCTGTGTCATTACTATTAAAGTTCCTCCACCAGAATCCTGATTTAAACTCTCCTTTCCAGAGGTGTGACTTCTGCCCAGAGAGTAAAGCGACACACCAAAACAAAACCATCTCCACTCACTTCCTCTCAGTTCAACCTGCAGTTTCCCAAAGCCTTCACACCACAACCCAGATGTTTACAGACAAACCATCAAACTGCTTGTTTCCTGACTGATGTCATCTTGGGAAATCTGCCGCAAGGGTTTCTGGGAAATCAATGATGGCCTTGCGGCAGCTCCAGCCAGAATATCAACATTTGACCAAGTCGGGGTTAAAAAAGTCCAGACTTTCTCAAAGAAAGTTTTCAAGCCACAAGAATCTTCTGAAATGTAGTGAAGCTGATGGCTGGTGGTTTTCCCAGTGAGAATCCAGATCTGGAGAGATCCAGTGGACAAACAGGATCTTGTGACACGATGCCTCGGGAATCTGTCAACAATGTTGACAAACGGTTATCTTTTGTGAAATCTATATGGTAGAAATACGTGTTTGCCTGAGTGTGATGAGGAATTTCCTTCAGAAAGGTTTTGACAACGTATTAGAGACGAACATCAACAACTAAAACTGGAGCTGCAGTTTTCCTTATTTTCTGAAGGGATTCTGGGAGAGGGACTTTAATCGAAGTGGCAGCCATGCTTCATGAAACCATATTTTCCCTGGGACAGTACAAACATTCATGTGGAAACGGTGAGTGTAAAGTATCTGAGCAGTGATGTACTTTCACAGATGTAATCCACCGCCAGGTATTTGGACGTGCCCTCGCACGGGTCTCCCAGCTCCGTGCTCTTCGCTGCGACGAAGCAGCTGTTCCTCCTGTTGCACCTGTGGAGGCAGAACGACGTGAGCGAATCCGAGACTGTCGGATAGTGACACGACCAGGAAGCCAGCGCCTCTCACCTCTCTGCCACGCTGTCCACCGCCACTGAGCAGGTTTCAATGTTGGCTTCGGGACGCTGGGAGGGACAGGTGGTCTCGTCGCTGCGCCCATAAACTGCGTTGAGGACGGTGATGATCTTCCCAGGACCTGATGGCAGGAGATGGAAACAGTCAGCTGGAAGCGCAGGTAAGACGGAGGAGCTGAAACGTGACACTGGACAAGAAGATGTACTCACTGCACTTGATCTGAGACACGTTACCCTCGCATGTCAGACTGCGGGCTGTCGAGCACAAAGCAGGTCAGGCTGAGATCACATGAGTTCAAATATTCCTCCCTTTCCAGACGGATTCCTCCCTTAGGAATACTTTCATGGACTCTATCCAGGTCAGTGAGGTTGTTTGGTGTAGGTTTGACTCTGCCAATACCGGCGGCTCAAGACGACCCTCGACTGAGAACCTGTCCCTGAAGTGAGGACCTCGTCCTGAGCTCCTGCGGTGACCTGATTCTTTTGGGATTTATTGAGGAACGTTGAGCCGTCAACGTTTAAAAATCTAATCAATTGGTCCTTGGATGATGACAAATCATCTCCAAAGATTTCATGCAATTCGGTTTAATAGTTTTTGCGAAAAGTTGGTAAGATCCTTCCAACCAATAAATAAATAAATAAATACAAGCAGACTAAAACATAACCTGCCCCGGATGTTCGTTGGTGAAGGTAAAAAAAACCTTCATGATGTCCACCAATCGAACAACAGTAAAATCCTCCACATACTTTGGTTCAGGACCAGACGGCTGCTGCTGGTGTACAAGCCAGCGTCTGATTGGTGGAAAGACTCAAAACACCCGATGATCCCGGGAACATTTCCAATGGAGGATATGAGGCACAATATATAACATTGATGCATAAACAAAATAATAAAAAAAAAAATAAACATATAGCCAATATAAAGTAATTATCCAATAAAAATGGTACAGAGTCTCAGATGTTATGTTTACAATGTAGGGTAATTTTCCCATTATTACGACTGACCAAAGAGACTCTAAAGTTATGCATTACTGTAATGGAGCAGATATCGCAACTGAGTAACTCAGTAACAATACTGTAGTAACTGGTTACTTTCCACTTTAAGTAATTCACTAAGTAACTTTTTTTCTTGAAGAAGTAATTATTTTAGGAACTCAATCAGACACGGCAGCTGTATCTGGCCTGTTAGTTACTTACTGAGACCCATGTAATCCTCAGGCCTGTTAGTTACTTACTGAGACACATGTAATCCACCTCCAGGTATTTGTACGTGCCGCCACACGGGTCTCCAAACACAGAGTTGCTGGCGCTGACTGAACAGTCGCTTTTGCCGTTACAGCTGTGGAAGCAGATTCATGTCGGTGAATTCAGTTAGAACCACAAACCTGCCAGCGACGATGAACTCGGTGAAAGAACGTTAGTTACATCTCAGAAACTTCGTTTGCAGGATTTGAGCATTTGACGTCGCTGAGCTGAGACCTGGGCCTCCCGGCTGCACACGTGTCCTCGTTGAGTCGTCCGTAGTTGGCTTTAAGGACGGAGATCACTTGTCCGGGGTCTGGGGAGGCGACGGAGGAGCAGCTTACGCCACAGGGGAGATCAGAGACCAGAAAAGTTGGGAACAAGGATGAGAAAAGACGAACTTACCACATCTGAACTGAGCCGTGGATCCTTCACACGTCACGCTGTGGGACTGACGAGACGATTGTTCGTGCACTGAAAGAGAAGTATGAAGGTTTGCTGTATGTCCAGACATTTTCACTTTTGTTTGATTGAGGGTTTCAGACAGATTTAAGACATTTTGTCACCTGAAAGTCAACAGGACCTGAGCACAACGAGTCTTATGACCTATTCCACATTTAACCCCAAAGTGACTTGAATGAAGCCGTCGTCCTGCTTCACGGCGCCACATTCTCAGTGAGTCACAGAGGTTTCAACAGAATCAGGCTCAACCAACGTGTTCAGCTCTGATGGGAAGTAACTGTAATTGAATACTTTTGCAAAAACGTAAACGTTACGGTGTTACTAAACCGTGGGGGGGTTAAACTCAACTATATAAACTTAGTTGTAAGATTTGTGAAACATGTTATCTTTGCAAAGTGTGGTATTTATAATCAATCTGTTTAAGTGTCTGATGATACAATATTTGTCAGTGAAAACACACACACACACACACACACACACACACACACACACACACACACACACACACACACACACACACACACACACACACACACACACACACACACCAAATCCTGAAGGAACGGAGAGAGCAGTTAGAATTCAGTTATTAAGCAAAAGCACTGACTCCAGATTCACACAATGAATGTCAATAAAACCCCTGTGTGACGTTAATATGATTAATATGTGACCTAAAGCTGGTAGTAACCCCTCAACCACAACATTCCCAAACACACAACAGCAGCACGCCTGCAAATTGATCCTTACTGCAAACTGCAGAATATCATAAAAGACTGACTGTACTGCGACAATGATGTTACCATTCATTGTATTAGGAATGTACTGATACCAGTATCGGGTATCAGGTCTGATCCTGGATGAAGGACTCGTACTCATCCTTTGAAAAAGTCAACAAATGTCTGTGTACTCCAATTATTAAAATGATAAATGGACTAACATATATAGCGCCTTTTCACTGACAATAGCCCCAAAGTGCTTTACATAGCGCATCACAATTCACACATTCACACACGTGTGGTCTCATTACAAAAACAATCAACAGCGCCAACTAGTGGCCCAACATCAAAACTACATCATTTTCAGTGTTTCTGCTGTTTCCGTGGAAATGGACTTTTTTTTTTTTTTTTTTTAACAGAAATGTGAAAACGCTGCATTTTGACATGTCAGTGTGTGGGTCCATAGTGCAGCAGTGGGGCCGGACTCACGTTCACAGGTGTAATCCACCTCCAGGTATTTGTATGTGCCGCCACACGGGTCTCCAAACACAGAGTTACTGGCTCTGATGATGCAGCTGGTTTTCCCGTCACAGCTGTGGAAGCAGATTCATGTGTGAATAATGACAAACCACAAGCACAATCCAAGTTCTGTAGACGTGCACGACGCAATTTACTAAATGATTTTAACTTCTAGGAGGGTTAAGGAGGGACGCACCGATGCCACTGTCTTAAAGGATAAGTAGTGTTGCCAATTCTATTGTTTTATAACCTTTACCAACGAAAGTTGGGTGACCAACAAAGTTGGCCGAGAAGGTTATGTTTTCGTCTGAGTGTATTTATTTATTTATTGGTTTGTTGCTGGTGTTGTACCAACTATCTTTCTCCTCCTCTTGATATTTTGTCAGAACAGAATTTACAGTCCGTTTTACTTTTGTTGTCATTAATATTAAAGAATCTCTGAACTGCGGACATTGCTTGCCCTCTCTCGTCTCCCTGCTGCTGACGTTGCTGACGGACGTCATGGAATACTCGCCGGGTTGTATCCGGGATATTTTACGAGAACGAGTACTCTGCGTGGCATCGGACTGATACTGGTATCGGTATTGGTACATCTCTTATCCAAACAAACTAAATAAAGTGCAGTAAAAGAAATGAATGTGTTAGAATTTCGTGCATCAGGCTCACATGTCTGTATCACCACTGCTGTTGTGAATGCAAGTTTTTTAAACGCTTTGAATCATATCTCGTTAAAAAAAACAAAAAACCCTTAAGAATAACTGGGGCGTGTCACACCTCTCGGCTACATTTCCCGTCGGATTGAAGCACTGGTCATTTCTCAGCTGAGAGGCAGGGCGGCCTTTGGCACACGTGGTCCTGTCGCGACGCCCGTAATACTCACGCTTGACAGATATCACCCCACAATCGTCTGAGCAGAAGAGAAGACGAAGTAAAAAGCGCTGCTCTGACAACGTGCAAACATAACAGACATGTAAAAGAAGGAGATCTCACCGCACGTCAGCACAGCTGCAGCTCCTTCACAGGACACCACGTTGATCAGTCCCCTCGCCTGGATTCTCGGAGCTGCCAGTCACAACCAGTCACAGAGAGTCAGGAAAGATTCCTGCACATGTGTGTAATAACGAGTGACATGGACCTGAACGCAGTCTGAATACGAGCTAAAGAAACTGCTCTCAGTATACGTTAAAGTAAAGTTAGTCTCCAGCAAAAACAAACGAGTTTATTGAGTGAACTTCATTTGAGAAGAAACGTGCGAAAGTTTAGGTTGTAACTTCTTGGCCTGTTAATCAAATGCAAATTTAAATCGTGTGTGATTACAGTCACCTGATAACTTTCGTCATTGTTGATAACAGTTGCCCGTGCAATTCCCATCTTTCTGTCCAGCTCATTAATGTTATGGCGTTCGCTCTCGCTGTTGACCTTGCAGTAACTATTTTTTTAAACTTCATTAAAGTAAAGACGATAACAGTATGGCCCCCTTTACACGACGATGTATTCGAGTGAAAATTGGGAAACTTTTGTTGCATTCTGGGGTCGGTTTACACGACAGAGTTGCTTGGAGCCACTGAGAACATAACTTTTTAAAAAACGTTCCATCTCCATGGAAACGGAGCAAATGCTGCTACTGCTCACGCGCACGGCCGTATTAACTAGTAGTTCTGCACATGCTCAGTAGAGCTAATCAGAACAATGTTTCCTCCATGGTGTTGTGACTCCATATTCTCCTGGGACTTGGTACTTTTATTTTGACAGTCACTGTTATAACAATCCAACTTGGTGGTCTGTCTACTAGAATGTCTGTGTTCTCCTGCTGTTAATGTTTAGAGCTCATTGGTCTCTGCTGCATCTGTTTCTGGTTTCGTTACTAAAGCTAACAACAGCACCAACTAATGGACCAACATGAAAACTACATCATTTTCAGCGTTTTTCCTATGTAAAGACAAAACTTTTCTGAAACAAAAACTATCAAAAAAGATGCATTTTCTTTGGAAAAGTTGCGTAAATGTTATCTAAAGCTATACGCTGATGAGTGTGAATGAAAAGGCGAACAACAGTTACAACAACAACGACGGGCTACTTTTTGAATTATTGATATTTTTTTTTCAGGTGCTGGGAATGTAACCCCTACGTTCCACTGACAACAGAAACAATGAAACGTGTCGTCTGTATCGGAGCACTGCAACAGGCCTGCGAGCTCCTCACCCTGACAGAGGTAATCCACCTCCAGGTATTTGTACGTGCCACCGCACGGGTCTCCAAACACGGAGTTACTGGCTCTGATAGAACAGCTTTGTTTACCGTCACATCTGTGGATTGAGAACAGTGTCAATTAATGTAGTTTGAATTAGAAAAGGAAGCGTGAGGATGGACTCGGAGAGCGTGAGGTACTTGTTCGAAACTTTGCTTGCAGGATGTGAGCATTTGACGTTGCTCAGCTGATTCTTTGGTTTTCCTTTTGCACACTTTCTCCCATCGAGACGTCCATAATTGGCTTTAACGACGGAGATAACCTTTCCAGGATCTGAGGAGACGATGGAGGAGCAGCTTACACCACAGGTGAGGTTAGAGACGTCCTAAACAAGGATGTAATAAGATGATCTTACCACACTTGAGCTGAGCTGTGGACCCCTCACAGGTCACGCTGCTTTTCTCACCAGGTCTGATCTCGGGTTCTAATAGATCACATCAGATGGGTCTGAGTTCAACGACCAGCAGCCAAGTGGAACACAAAAGTTACTTTCACAAGTAACTAATTAATTTTCAATGTGAGCCTGAGCAGTGAGTTGGCGTTAGAGTCCCACGATAGTCACAGATTGTCCATAACGAACACAATGGTCAACTACAAGGATGCTCATACTGGTAAATGGTACCACATCGACCTGAGATGGAATGTTTTGGAAACTCTAGAGACCAGCTGATCACCATGCAGTGGTGAGTCGGATCATATGACGGGACAACTGCAGGTCAGACCCTGCAGACCTGTGTGTGCTGTGGAAGCGCAGTGATTCCAGCTTCCACCTGTGAGGATTCCTGCCATGCACCAGAGGGTGTTGGGTTGGGCCTCGTTCAACGCTGCTCTATGGGAGCAGCTCGGTGAGGCGGTGGCCGGACTGTGACCCAGGGACGCGCCGGTCAACGCCAGTGGTTCTGTTCAAGTTGGCCTCAGACTCCTGACACTGCAGGCTAACAAGGCCGAGGCAGTGGTGGGAGCAAAATCTGTGGCATGGGCGATATCGCGAAGGCCGTGGAGAATGACTTTCACTAAGTAGACCCACACTGTGCTGACAGCATATAGAGGCATGTCATCTTTACTGGAGCACTGTAGCAGGCCTGTGAGTTACTCACCCTGACAAATGTAATCCACCTCCAGGTATTTGTATGTGCCACCGCACGGGTCCCCGAACACTGAGTTACTGGCTCTGATAGAACACCTTCTTCTGCCGTTACACCTGTGAAGGTAGATTCGTGTCAGTGAAAACAGAATCAGACAGATGCCAGTGTGAGGATGTACTAGAACATCAGTTACTTCTGAGAAACTCTTTTTGCAGGATTTTTGCAGGCAACGTTTCTCAGCTGAGACTTTGGCTTTCCTCTGGAGCACTTGTTCCCATCAAGACGTCCATAATTGGCTTTAACGACGGAGATAACCTTTCCAGGACCTGAGGAGACGATGGAGGAGCAGCTTACACCACAGGTGAGATTAGAGACATCTAATGTTAAAAGAAGAGGAGAATTGAGAAGCTCTTACCACATTTGAGCTGAGCCCTGGACCCCTCACAGGTCACACTGTTGATCTGACGAGGTTTGCTCTCAGGTTCTAACGGATCACATGAGATTATAATGTTTACCAGCCAGCACCCTCACTGTTTCCTCACACCTGATAATGTTTCCCTACATTGCTGCTGTGCTTGTGTAGCTCAGGAGAAACTGACTGCACTCAGCTGAAACGTCAGTGGATAAGCCACAAGGCCCACCCCCCTGCCCCACCCCTCCCCGAATATGAACATTTTCTTGCATATTTGAACGTGCCAGAGTAAACGTGTTAACACTGAGTTATTCGGCTCACCACTGCTACTGTCTTGTCATGTCCTGCTCACACTTACAACTTCAGATTTTCAAAAGCAGCTTACTTAATGTTTGCTATTTCACTCAACTTTCATTCACTGGAGGAGTGCCATGATCAATCCTGAAACATGTCTGTCCTCCTGAAAGCAGCTTGAACAACAACCCGGCTAATGCTGATGTTCTTCACAGTGGAGTATCTTTCACGTTGTTGTCAGGAGGACTGAACTTGAACTGATGAGACAGAAACAGTCGATGCTTCAGCTCTGCTAATGTTGAGCCTCATCAGCATGCAGCAGCTCTGCAGCTTCAAAATGTTTTTTATAATCATGACTGGACGTTAGCCTGCTTTTGGCGGTGACCTGTAACCGAACTGACTCGTGCCTGTACAATGGATCAGCCATGAGACTGGTTCACACTGTGCTGACAGTGAGGAGAAACAATGACTGTTGATTGATAAAACATCCATGAGTTCCTCACCCTGACAGATGTAATCCACCGCCAGGTATTTGTACGTGCCACCGCACGGGTCCCCGAACACTGAGTTACTAGCTCTGATATTACACCTTCTTCTGCCGTCACATCTGTGGATTGAAGTCCATGTCAGTGAATACAGTTGGAATTAGAAACATCAGCGTGAGGATGAAGTCAAAGAACATCCGTTACTTCTGAGAAACTCTGTTTGCAGGATTTGAGCAGCGAACGTTTCTGAGCTGAGACGTTGGCTTTCCTGTGGAACACGTGGTGCGATCCAGACGTCCATAGTTAGCTTCGAGGATGGAGATGACCTGTCCAACATCTGAAAAGATGATTGCAGATGCAACTTGAGCCACAGCTGAGATGAGAGATGTGAGATGTTTTGAGCAAAGAATGAAATTAGAAGATCTTACCACATCTGAGCCGAGCCATGGAGCCCTCACAGGTCACGCTGTTGATCTCACCAGGTTTGCGCTCAGCTTCTAACGGACCACATCAGATTATCGTTAGTTTCTCCCCCAAGTGAACCGAGTCCAATCCAAATGTGAAAGGCCCCTTAAAGCAATTAGATTTGGTCCTGCAACGGGTCTTTCCGACTAATTCCATAAATTTGATGGGTGACATCAATACTTATGTTGGTAACTTGAAAGGGACTGATTAGGAGGAACCGCCTTCCACCTGAGACGGAGGGCTGAGATGTTGTTAAACTCCCCTGAAGGATTTCTGCTCAAGAACTCTGTGAGAATTTCTCCTGTGTACCACTGGAGGTTGGAGACATGGCGTCCAAGTTCACCCTGATGAAAGCCTCCATTGTGGAAGTGGCAAGGCACATCTGCAGCCGTGAACTCGACGGAGCCTGTCGAAGCAGCGAGCCAAGGACACATTCGTCCCGGGGCCGTCAGACTAAAGCAAGAGGACAATCGGTTCTGGTTGGCACAGGGTACTCCTGACACTGCAAACCGATATCTGCATCTTACAAAGGTCGCAGTCATGGAAGCAAAGTCTGTGGTAGTCCCAGAAGGTTCAATCTTTGGCATTGCTGGAATTCAGGGATTGCACGTGGAGTGAATTTCAGTTTACTCTCAGGCTGATGCACATATTGCTAGAGGATTATTAAAACATGATCTTTATTGGGATGCTCTTGCGAGCCTTTGAGTTCCTCACCCTGACAGAGGTAATCCACCTCCAGGTATTTGTACGTGCCGCCGCACGGGTCTCCGAACACTGAGTTACTGGCTTTGATAAAACACCTTTGTTTGCCGTCACATCTGTAGATACAGATTCGTGTCAGGGAATACAGGTGGAATTAGAGATGTCTGTGTGAGAACGAAGTAAAGGAACATCAGTTACTTCTCAGAAACTCTGTTTGCAGGATTTTTGCAGCGAATGTTTCTCAGCTGAGACTTTGGCTTTCCTCTGGAGCACTTGTTCCCATCAAGACGTCCATAATTGGCTTTAACGACGGAGATAACCTGCCCAGCATCTGAGGAAAAGGACAAAGGAGCAGCTTACACCACAGGTGAGATTAGAGACGGGAAATTTTAGGGACAAAGAAGAAATGAGAAGCTCTTACCACATCTGAGCTGAGCCATGGAGCCCTCACATGTCACGCTGCTGATCTCACCATCTTTGCTCTCAGGTTCTAACAGATCGCATCAGATTATCGTTAGATCACACCCCAGCAGACTCACCGTAATGTGAGACCTGACCACGTTTACCAGAGGTGGTTTACACCCAGTACCTCAGAGGGACAAAAACAATCCTCTTCTTATGTAGCCAAAGAAGAATAGACGGCTATTGGCTGAACTCTCAATGTACCAACCTTAGCTTATCCTGAAATATTTCAACCTATACCACTAAATTCTTAAAGGGGTCATATTCAGTCAAATTTACTGTCTAATGGTTTTCAAGAGTAATAATCATCCCCATACATGGAATGATGTCCCAGAAGTGAAGAAAGTGTGTCATCTCGCTTTCTGGCTCGTTTCAGTTTTGAAACAGTGTGTTGCGCCAATGAGCCAATCAGAAATCAAAACCTATATAGCAGGGGTCTTCAAATTCTGGCCTCGAGAGCCAGTCTCCTGCAAGATTTAGGTCTCTCACAGGTGCAACACACCTGAATGCAATAACGGCCTTGGTATTGGTTTTTTTTTCAAGCTTGATTATCGCCTCGACATTAGATTGAGGTGTTCTGAAGCTGGCAGGAGCTAAAACGTGCAGGACACTGGCTCTCGAGGCCCGGATTCGAAGACCCCTGCCATATAGTGTCATCGGGGGTTTGGCCAATCCTATTCAAGGTAGGCCTTCCCTTTGACTCCTCCCACAATCAGGCAGCTCTGCTCTGGCACACAGCCCCACGAGAGGAGGTACTTCCTCCGCTTCCCAAGATGGGCATGTGTGGGTGGAGCCAGTCCAGCTCACACAGACACAGCAGATTCTGAATACAGCTCCTATGATCCAATATTCAAATTGAGGAAAATCAAGGAGAAACTAGAAACTTTGAATACAACCGATCTGAATCAAGGAGACCATGTGGAAGTGTTGAAAAGCTGGATAATATGACCCTTTTAATGTGCCAATCAGAGACTCATTCCTTGTGTTGGTGGCATAATGGCCAGATCGTTGCCATCTGAAGCACCTTGTGGGGTTTTCCAAGCAGTGGTATTTCTGTATGTAAATACTTAGTGGGGCAGGATTTTTTTTTCAGGTCTAGTGAGAGCAGAGTTCAACACCACTGAATGCCACAGTAAAGTACATGCACAACTTTTTAGCAACAGCATTATGACAACTGTTGCCGCCTATCCCATGAAAAGATTGAGCGCTGGGGGTCGCTGATCAAAAAATAAATAAACAAACAAAACTGTGATTTGGCTAGTAATTGAACCCCATCTTCCCACATGAAGAGCAATAATTCTATGCTGATAGTTTATAGAAACAGAGGAGCTTTTTGGAGGGCTGTAACAGGCCAATGAGTTACTCACCCTGACAGACGTAATTCACTTCCAGGTATTTGTAGGTGCCACCGCATGGGTCTCCAAACACTGAGTTACTGGCTTTGATATTACACCTTCTTCTGCCATCACATCTGTGGATTGAGATTTGGTGAGTGAACACAGCAGGAGTTAGAAATGTCAATGTGAGGATGAAGTAAAAGAACATCAGTTACTTCTGAGAAACTCTGTTTGCAGGATTTTTGCAGGCAACGTTTCTCAGCTGAGACTTTGGCTTTCCTCTGGAGCACTGGTTCCCATCAAGACGTCCATAATTGGCTTTAACGACGGAGATAACCTTTCCAGGACCTGAGGAGACGATGGAGGAGCAGCTTACACCACAGGTGAGGTTAGAGACGTGAAATGTTAGGGACAAAGACGAATTAAGAAGATCTTACCACATCTGAGCCGAGCCATGAAGCCCTCACAGGTCACAGCATTTATCTCACCATCTTCCTTCTCAGGTTCTAACAGATCACATGATATTATTGTTACTTGACAGCCCAGCAGCTTCACTGTTACTCTACTACTTTTTTAAAAAAGGTTTCTAATCTTTTTTTTTTTTTCAAACTTAATGTGAAACAAGCCTTCCTGGATCACGGCCCTGTGGAAGAAAAGCTTGCATTGTCTAGTATTTTCCAGAGATTTGCCGTCGCACACAACATGCTCATTGTAGGATCACCTAAGGGGAAAAGGTCTGGTGTTGAAAACGAGACCAAAAATTCTAGAAACGCCATCATTACAGAGGAAATCATGTGCCCCTCTGGAGTTGGGAACACAGGCATCAACCCATGAAGCAGGCTTTGGGTTTGGTGTTTGCTGGGACGCGACACCATGCTGTGTGGGAGGTCAACCTGGGCTCATCACTCGTCAGAGCCGCGAGCTACATGGAGCTTTACCCTTTCAGGTGAAAGTGAATCTTGGAACACAGAATATTATCTCTTGTGAGGAGGAAGAAGGTGGAGCTGGAGCCAGCACTGGAAGTTGGGGTGTCCCAACTAGATATAGTAGGGCTGTCCTTCACACACTGCAGTGGAACCAAACCCACAAAAAGGATGGTCTCTAGAGGAGCTTTTCCACCTTATAGAAACAGAGGAGCTTTTCTGGAGGGCTGTAACAGGCCAATGAGTTACTCACCCTGACAGATGTAATCTACTTCCAGGTATTTGTAGGTGCCACCGCATGGGTCTCCGAACACTGAGTTACTAGCTCTGATATTACACCTTCTTCTGCCGTCACATCTGTGGATTGAGATTTGGTGAGTGAACACAGCAGGAGTTAGAAATGTCAATGTGAGGATGAAGTAAAAGAACATCAGTTACTTCTGAGAAACTCTGTTTGCAGGATTTGTGCAGGCAACGTTTGTCAGCTGAGACTTTGGCTTTCCTCTGGAGCACTTGTTCCCATCAAGACGTCCATAATTGGCTTTAACGACGGAGATAACCTTTCCAGGACCTGAGGAGACGATGGAGGAGCACCTTACACCACAGTTGAGATTAGAGATGTGAAATGTTAGGGACAAAGAAGGAATAAGAAGATCTTACCACATCTGAGCCGAGCTATGAAGCCCTCACAGGTCACAGTGTTTCTCTCACCATCTTTCTTCTGAGGTTCTAACAGATCACATGAAATTATTGTTACTTCACAGTCCAACAGCCTCACTGTTACCTCAGACCTGGTTGTACTGACAGAAACATTTGATCTATGCCCACTTCCTTGTTTTTCTTGGTGCTACACAATTGGCTGTTCTTCTCCATGGAAAAACCCATCCATCCATCCATCCATCCATCCATCCATCCATCCATCCATCCATCCATCCATCCATCCATCCATCCATCCATCCATCCATCCATCCATCCATCTTCATGACCACTTAGTCTGTTTGGGTTCTCCATGGCAGTTCAGAGAGCAGATCAGTCCAGAAATCCCTGTCCCCCGCAACTTCCTCCAGCTCTTCTGGGAGGACCCCGGGCCGCTTCCAGACCAAACCAGAGATATTATCTCTCCTGGACTGACCTCATGGCCTCCTCCCAGTTGGACCTGACTGGTAGACCTCTAAAAGGAGGCAACCCGGGGGCGTCCTGATCAGATGCCTGACCCAAATCAACTGGCCCCTTTCAATGTGGAGGAGCAGCGGCTCCACTTTGAGTCTCTCCTGATGGCTGAGTGTCTCACTCTATCATGCAGAGTAACGCCTCCACCCTGCAGGGAAAACTCATTTCGGCCGCTTGTATCCACGATCTAATCTTTTCAGTCATGACTCAAAGTTCCTGACGACAGTGAGGGGTGGGATGTAGACGAACCGGTAAACAGAGAGCTTTGCTTTATAGCTCAGCTCCTCTGCACCACAACAGTCCGGTGCAGTGACTGCATTACTGCAGCAGCCTGTACGAACCTGTGGCCGATCTCCCGATCCCTCCTGCCGTCACTTGTGAATAAGAAACCGCGATACTGTTATCTATCTGAACAGAGAGGCCAGTGAGAATCAGGCGGTGGAGTCAAAGTTCTGTATGAAGCAGAAGCAAGTGACGTAGAGGTGTTGTGGAAATGGCCTTTGAGCACAGATGATGAGGACAGAGAAGATTCTTTTTGGTGTGTTTTTTTTTCTTTTTTAATCCTTCACGTGGTTTTATCTGGAAATATTTTTCCACATTGGGCTTTTGTTTTATTTATTTTTATGAAATATTTCCGGTCAAAGTGGACTTCAACTTTGCAGCTTTCTTCTGCTTGTGTGTTTTGTCCTCCTGAGACTCGGCACTGTTACCTCACCGCTCAACTCACCGCACAAGCTGTGGAAATGTTCCAACTTACATAGGCTGTATGTCTAACCTAAAGAGACGAATTGGCAGAAATGGCTCACATGGTCTGTACTAGTGCAGTGAGGTTTTGGGAAGTGTCTACGCTAGGCACGGATTAACGATACTAAACACCGAGTTTAGACACAAGGAGTCTCATGAGCTCCACGAATCCCCTACTCTTACAGAAACAACTTGTGACTGTGTTTATAAATCAGTTGGCTGACCGAGACATACAGCGCTGATGGTTTATAGAAATGGTCAATATTTTCTGGAGGGCTCTAACAGGCCAGTGAGTTACTCACTCTTACAGACGTAATCCACTTCCAGGTATTTGTAGGTGCCACCGCATGGGTCCCCGAACACTGAGTTACTGGCTCTGATATTACACCTTCTTCTGCCATCACATCTGTGGATTGAGATTTGGTGAGTGAACAAGCAGGAATTATAAATGTCAATGTGAGGATGAAGTAAAAGAACATCAGTTACTTCTGAGAAACTCTGTTTGCAGGATTTCTGCAGGCAACGTTTGTCAGCTGAGACTTTGGCTTTCCTCTGGAGCACTTGTTCCCATCAAGACGTCCATAATTGGCTTTAACGACGGAGATAACCTTTCCAGGACCTGAGGAGACGATGGAGGAGCAGCTTACACCACAGGTGAGGTTAGAGATGTGAAATGTTAGGGACAAAGAAGGAACAAGAAGATCTTACCACATCTGAGCCGAGCCATGAAGCCCTCACAGGTCACAGTCTTACCACCATTGTTCTCAGGTTCTAACAGATCACATAAGATTATTATTACATAACAGCCCAGCAGCCTCTCATTTACCTCAGAGCTGGATATATTTACACAAACATTTGTTTTACACCCATTTCCTTGGAGGGAGGAAAAAGCTGCTTGTTTTAATGAAGCTGAAAAACAATGGACTGCTTTCAGCTGAAGTCTCAATGGGAAAACCATGTTAATTTCACCCCCAATTATTAAAGTGTTCTGCCAACATTTTGTCTTGCCAAAGTAAATGTACGAACATAGGAAAACCTGGCATTCATTTGTATGTTTTTGATTTGGTTTACATTGTGTGATTTAAAAAAAATAAAAATGTAAGTGAATATGAAAAAAGCCTTCCTGGATCATGGCATTGTGGCAGAAGCCTTGCATTGTCCAGTAATCACCAGAGCTTTGCTGTTGGGAGCCAATATGCTCCTTAGAGGATGACCTCAGGTAGGAAGGTCTGATGTTCAAAACAAGACAAAGATATCCAACAATTCCACTGTGAAACGGAACTGACAAAATCAGTTGGGATCACTGACACCAACCAATGCCGACTGGCTTTTGGGTTGGTGTCCGCTGGGTAACAGCAAGAAGCTACACTCGGGCTGACCAATTCTGAGAGCGTTGGCCTTCTTGAAGCATTATCCATGGAACGGCCAATATGCTCGACTCCATAGTCCTTCTGGTTAACGCCCAGACTTACAAAGGCAATAAGTGTGTTTCCTAATTAGGGTTATTGTGAAGGAGAGCTTGCGTGATCTAAACTGGGGCAGTGAAGTTTTTGGAGAGTTCTTGCCAATAAACTGTCCAGCTATTCAGAGTAAATGGTCTTATTGGAGAGGTGTCTTGGAAAGGACTGTCGTGACTGACTTGCCCGATCCGTACTGTAGCAGTAAGGTTATTGCAGGATTCCTATAGGTGTACTCCGTACCCAACCTCCTTGAACCCAGTGTTTTTACCAGAAATAGTTGGTAACTTTGTTTGTAGAGCACTGATAGTACATAGAAACAGGAAACCCTTTCTGGAGGGCTCTAACAGGCCAATGAGTTACTCACGTTTACAGACGTAATTCACTTCCAGGTATTTGTAGGTGCCACCGCATGGGTCTCCGAACACTGAGTTACTGGCTCTGATATTACAACTTCTTGTGCCGTCACATCTGTGGATTGAGATTTGGTGAGTGAACACAGCAGGAGTTAGAAATGTCAATGTGAGGATGAAGTAAAAGAACATCAGTTACTTCTGAGAAACTCTGTTTGCAGGATTTTTGCAGGCAACGTTTGTCAGCTGAGACTTTGGCTTTCCTCTGGAGCACTGGTTCCCATCAAGACGTCCATAATTGGCTTTAACGACGGAGATAACCTTTCCAGGACCTGAGGAGATGATGGAGGAGCAGCTTACACCACAGGTGAGATTAGTGATGGGAAATATTAGGGACAAAGAAGAATTAAGAAGATCTTACCACATCTGAGCCGAGCCATGAAGCCCTCACAGGTCACAGTGTTTCTCCCACCATTTATCTTTTGACGTTCTAACAGATCACATGAGAGTCTTGTTACTTGACAGTCCAGCAGCCTCACTGTCACCTCAGACCTGGTTCTACTGATGAAAACATTAGTTTTTCTTGCATTGTCCAGTAATCACCAGACCAGAGCTTTGCTGTTGGGAGCCATTTGCTCCTCGTAAGGTCACCTCTGGTAGGAAAGTCTGATCTTTGAAACAGGACAAAAATATCCAAAATAGCACCAACAAGCTATGCGGGAGGTTCACTTCTGCTCAGCACTAATGAGAGCAGGGAGCCACATGGAGGTTTGCATCTTTGCAAGTGAGCGTGGACAAAGGAAGATGGAATATTATGTCATGGAATGGGGAACGAGCCAGAGTAGGTGCTGGAGGGTGAGATGTTGCAACTAGATATAGCTGGGCTCCCCTTCACCCAGAGCATCAGATCCGGAACCAAACCCTTCCATATGGGGTGGTCTCTGTCTGATTTATATATTCCACATTGCAAGAGGTGTTGGACTGGTGTTGGAATTTCCATAAACGACATCGCACCCCCTCCCCCCAGTGGTAAACCCTGTTGGAGTTTGTTCTGATGTGGGGAACTTGACCCCTGATTGGCTAACATCACAGAAAGGCAACATCGGGCAGATCCTTGTGCCTATAAACCGTCCAGCTATTCTGAGAATATGGTCCTCTTGGAAAGATGTCTTGGAAAGGACTATTGTGACTGAATCCAGTGTCTCAATATTCAATGTCTAAACGTACGCTGGCAAGAATTGTGTGACCAAATGAGGATGATTTGGAGAAATGATTTGCCTGATGCCTACTGTAGCAGTGAGGCGTTTGGAGGGTTCTATGCCAGTCACGTACTTTCAATAACTAACATCATGTGTTATAGCAGGATTCCCATCGGTGTACTCTGTACTCAACCTCTTTGAACCCAGTGCTTTTTCCCAAAATAGTCGTTAACTTTGTTAATGTAGAGCTGATACTTCATAGAAACAGTTATTCTCCTCTGGAGGGCTGTAACAGGCCAATGAGTTACTCACCCTGACAGACGTAAGTCACTTCCAGGTATTTGTAGGTGCCACCGCATGGGTCTCCAAACACTGAGTTACTGGCTTTGATATTACAACTTCTTCTGCCATTACATCTGTGGATTGAGATTTGGTGAGTGAACACAGCAGGAATTAGAAGTGTCAATGTGAGGATGAAGTAAAAGAACATCAGTTACTTCTGAGAAACTCTGTTTGCAGGATTTTTGCAGGCAACGTTTGTCAGCTGAGACTTTGGTTTTCCTCTGGAGCACTGGTTCCCATCAAGACGTCCATAATTGGCTTTAACGACGGAGATAACCTTTCCAGGACCTGAGGAGACGATGGAGGAGCAGCTTACACCACAGGTGAGGTTAGAGACGTGAAATGTTAGGGACAAAGAAGAATTAAGAAGATCTTACCACATCTGAGCCGAGCAATGAAGCCCTCACAGGTCACAGTGTTTCTCCCACCATTTATCTTTTGACGTTCTAACAGATCACATGAGAGTCTTGTTACTTGACAGTCCAGCAGCCTCACTGTCACCTCAGACCTGGTTCTACTGATGAAAACATTAGTTTTATACCCATTGTGGTGGGGGTGGGGGTGGGGTTAATAATGCTTGTTTTATGAAGCTGAGACAGAACAGATTGCTCTCAACTGGAGCCTCAATCAATAAACCATGTTGTTAATTAACCTCTGAAATATCAAAGAATTCTGTTGATATTTTATCATGACAAGGTAAATGCACCGACACAGTGCAGACCTGTGTGTGTGCATTTGTGTGTGTGGTGATTACTGGACAATGCCAGGCTTCTATAGCCTTGTCCAGTAATCACCAGAGCTTTGCTGTTGGAAGCCATTTGCTCGTTTTTGGCTCACCTCAGGTAGGAAGGTCTGTTCTTTTAATCATGAAAGAAATTTCAAAAATTCTATTGTGAAATTGAACAGCCGACATCCTGTACCCGGCCCAGATTGGGGTCACTGACACCAACCAATAGAGGGCAGTACAGGCCAGTGAGATACTCACGCTGACAGACGTAATCCACCTCCAGGTATTTGTAGGTGCCGCCACACGGGTCCCCGAACACTGAGTTACTAGCTTTGATAGAACACTTCATCCTGCCGTTACATCTGTGGATTGAGATTTGGTGAGTGAATACAGCCGGAATTAGAAATGTCAGTGTGAGGATGAAGTAAAAGAACATCAGTTACTTCTGAGAAACTCTATTTGCAGGATCCGAACAGTGAGTGTTGGCGATCTGAGATCTCGGCTTCCTGGCTGCACACTTGTTCCCATCAAGACGTCCATAATTGGCTTTAACGACGGAGATCACCTCTCCAGCACCTGAGGAGACGACGGAGGAGCAGCTTACACCACAGTTAAGATGTGAGACGTAAAAGTGTAACTCGAGAAGAATCAAGACGACCTTACCACAGCTGAGCTGAGTCCAGGACCCCTCACATGCCACTGTGTTGATTTGACGCGGCCTGATCTCAGGTACTAACAGATCACATCAGATTATTGTTAGTGCAGCCCTTCGACCCCACCGTCACCTCAGACCTGCCCGTGTTTACTTTCCATAACCAGGCTGTGATTCTATTGGTTTTCATGTGCTATTAATGATTGATTATTAATGTGGCCTCTCACTCCACTTTCTGATTCCACACTAAACATATCAACATTAATCTGTTGTCATTTAAATGAACCACCAGTGTTACTTCATCCGTCTGCCCTCTTCAGGAGAACTTACTGTTAACTACATGAGGGCTCTCGTCTTTGAAATGGAGTTTTTAGCCTTGAAGGCTGTTTGAGATTATTTCAAGGCATTCAGAACTCCCAGAAACTCAAGACACCCAAATTCCAGAGCTTCTCAAAATCCTCACCCATCTTAGAAGATACACACTGTCTAGAATTCTCCTGAATTCTAACATCCTCTTTACACGGCAGTGAGTTCAAGTGAAAACGGAGAATTGTTTGTTGACTTTTAGGTGTTAGATTACGTGACAATGGTGTTAGGAGTCACTGAAAAAACAACTTTCTGGAAGCAGCGCCCAAGGTGGAACATTTTGAAAATGCCTCTTGGTGCACACTTTAGTCTGAGCTGATTCTGGATCACTTTGTGTATCAACTCCCTCATTTTCTCATGCACATGTATCGATGGCCTTCACGACTAATGCACACAGCGCAGGAGCTACTGTACTCGAGTACAATTTAATTCAATTCAACTTTATTCATATATCTCCACATAGAACACAGTCATGTCTAGGTGCTTTTAACAGAGAGAAACTCTCTTTCTCCCTCCCTGTGAACACCTCAACCTCAACCTCCTTGCGATAGAAATTACAGCTGAGAGCAGTTTAGGGTAACATTGTTGATCAACTCAGAAGTTGTGGTTCCACCGTGAGTTCATCTGAAGAGAAGACAAAGTGATTCAAAGTGAGCTGCAGCACTCTGGACTGAGACGTCCAACACCTCACCTGAAAGCAGAAGCAGGAACGCTGCCGACAGCCCTGAATGACAAGAAGGAAGAGAATCAGCAACCACCTGTCATTTGCTTCATCTGTGGCGACTGGTTTCCCTTTTTCAAATCATTTTCCACTGTAATTCATTTCTGGGTGTTTATTTGATTACATTTCTCATTGTTACATTCTTCACTACTTTTTGTTAATTAGATTTTACAGCACAATCCTGAATTAAACCCACGTAGGAAACCCACACACACACGGTGAGAACATGCAAACTCCACACAGAAAGACCCCGGGGTCATATTTGAACCCACAACCTTCTCGCTGTGAGGCAAGAGCGCTAACCGCCAGTCTTATGGTCCTGAAAGCTTTATGAACCAGGCTGATGCTCTGGTCTGGAGGTTGGACGGCAGTCAGGGGGAGGATTTGTAGGTGTTTCCCCAAACTTCCAACTCAAACGTGGCAGTATTACTGAACAGTATTACTGAGAAGTATTAGTGAACAGTATTACTGAACGGTATAGAATATATAGTGCTTTGTTGTTTCAAAAGTATTTAACTTTCCTGAGGACTGAAATACTTTTGGATATTTTGGTTTAAACGTGTTTAATTTGAGGTTTCCAGAAGATGTTTTCATTGATTATCACCCCCAGAAACTTAATTTCTTTAACCTTCTCTTCTTTTACACTCTCTATCATATCCTTTATGTCTTCATACCCCTTATATTTACCAAACAACAAACATTTTGTTTTGTCCAAATTTAACGACAGTTTATTTATTGGTGTGTGAACGCGTGTGTGGATGGGTAAATGTGATAAACGACGTAAAGCACTTTGGGGCTGCTCAAGCAGTTGAAAAGCATTATATAAGTGAAGTCCATTTACCATTTATCAAATGACTTTTTTAATTCAGATGTGATTTCATTACTGAGCTGTTCCAAAGTTCTCCCCTGTACAGAAAGTATTCGCATCATCAGCAAACAAAGTATTTCTGAGATTTTACAGATGTCATTTATGTAAAGAACAAATAGTTTTGGTCCCAATACTGATCCCTGGGGGACACCATAAACCATGTCCAAGCATGAAGACTGAATATCACCCATTTTCACAAACGGATGTCTGTTGCTTAGATTGTAGATTTATGTCAGAGGCTGAATTATTTCTTCAATAACCTTTTTGACTTTAGTCGTATCGATACCGTCACAGTCAGTTGACGTCTTGTTTTCACATTTATTTACAGTATCTATTATTTCTCTCTCCACCACTGCAGTGAGAAACATTATGTTTGGATTCATATTAATTAATGTTTTTTCCATCCATCATCTGCTCCAAGATTATTGATTTTTTTTCCAGCCAGATTCAGTCCAATACAAAATACCAGTTGAAGTTATTCAACCACATCATTCATATTATCAATGATTTTATCATTATTAGTAAAATATTGTGGATATCTACTGTGTTCTGAGCTGCTTCTAATGACACTATTCAATATGTTATGTATAGGTACTCTTACTTTTTTTTTGGTACTCGTAAAATGGTTGTTCATTTCTTTTTATATTTTTTGTATTTGTTCTCCTCTGCTTCAGGTCGATATTTAATGATTTCTCTAGAGTTTGTTCTTTTTTCTTTTTTTTAGAAGCATTTTGTAATCCTCTTTGGATTCATGGGGTGTCTTAATACTTTTTTCTTTTGCTGTATTTCTTTATTGGACAGTTTTTCACATCATAATTTGAAGGTATATCAAAATGTTTCATATGCTTTGTCAATGTTTACACTGATCTTCTTTAAATTCATTTATTGTCTCTTCGGTCTTTGGTCTTTTAATTTGTTGTCCTATAGCAGCTCTCATATATTACAAAACCTGGTAGAAGATCACTGATATCATTAATCAATAATCCACTTGCTGTTTTAATGTTTTGAGGCTTTTGAATTGGTTATTTATTAATGTGACACTTGATTCTACTGGTCTGGTAAATTTGATGGTTAAATTCAGACTTTACTTCGTATCTGTAAATTCTTTTGGTGGTTTGGGATTATTTGGCTTTATCAGATTGATGTTAAAATCCGCCCCTCCACCAATCCTCCCCTCGCTGTTCAAGTAGTTATACTTTTATCCATCAAGTCAAACTCGGCTCCCTTCTCCATGCGGATCCACGTTTCAGAGATGATATAACACTGAAAGGTTATTTGAACTGTCCTAGATACTGTTTGATTAAATTAAATAAAATTAAATAAAATAAATAAAATTTAATTTAATTTAATTTAATTTAATTTAATTTAATTTAATTTAATTTAATTTAATTGACTGTTTTAGTCTCTTTGTTTTAGTTCCTAGAAATATAATATAATTTAATATCCATCTTATTGTTTCATTTTGAATGACTTTTATTTATTTATGATCTATTATTCCACAGTCCTCTGAATGTTTTTCCAGTCATTTGCTTGGTAGGTTTTTCTTTATTGTTTAACAAGCTCTGTTTTTATCTCATTACAATTGATCATTTCCACTTTTTGAGGGGTTTCAGTTCGATAAATGTCAGATTCATTTGATTGTATATCTTCTTGTCACCTCCCTTTTAATTATCAATTCTAGCCCTGAAATTCTTTCCAACTTTCTGTTTGGCACTCTATTGAAAAGCCTTAAATCTGACGCGGTACTTACAGAAATAGCTGCTGAATCCTGGCAGCATGATGTGTGAGAATCAGCGGCAGCTTCAAACTACCACCCGATATCAAATCTCTCTTTTTATATTCGAACGCAGCGACCACAGAAATATGACTTTTCACATTGGGTGCGTCACGCTGAAATCCCATGTAATGTTGAACCAGGGACCAAATGTTAGAAGAGCAAACAAAGTTTGCCAAACTATATTTATCTTGGCGATGTTTGGAATCTTCTGAGCAAACGAACGTGCTCACAAATATTTGTCGATTGTGATCTTCCTGCACTGCCAACGTGCAAAGGGCCGAGTCTTGGCAGGAAAAGCACCAGATGGTTGTTGGTGATTCTCCTGCGACTCAAAGCGCCTGTCAATCATCCTTCACGCTTCTCATCCTCTCCAGTCCTCTAAGCCGGAGGGTGTTGTCCCTCTGGGCGCTCTCACACTGACAGCCGGCAGTGAAGGAACCCGGTCAGGTGGCTGCTGGATCTCGTCTCCGGACGGAGGTCATCAGACGCCGGGAGCCAATCGGCCTGAGGCCCAATGTCTCATTTCAATGTGTGTGTTTCCATTAGAAACCAACCAACCAGCAGCGCCAACTTGTGGCCCAACATGAAAACCACATCGTTCTCAGTGATTCCACTGTTTCCGTGGAAACGAACATTGTTTTCCAGAACGTTGACGTGTAAATGTGAAACTTTTCTGTCATGAAAATACAAAAACTTGTTTTCAGTTGAATTGTTGTCATGGAAACGGGGCCTGAAATCCCGGAGACCAGCAGGCTTTGTGAGCCGGCCTCCGGACCTCCTCCTGCTCCTCCAGCTCCTCCTGCTCCTCCTGCTCCTACTGCTCCTCCAGCTCCGCCTGCTCCTCCTGCTCCTCCTGCTGCTCCGGCTCCTCCTGCTCCTCCAGCTCCACCTGCTCCTCCTGCTCCTCCTGCTCCTCGTGAGGTGTGTGGACTTCAGATTAACTCTGAATAGGACAGCTTGAATACAGAGAAATCATTTCCACTAGGGGATCAATACATTCTCCTTTCTATTTGCTGAAGTAAAACAAAAACAACAACAACTCCAGTCTGGTTAGCTTCAGCAATATTTTCAGAAGAATTCTCTGAATTATTATCTGAATACAAAATCAGGTATTTTTTGAAGTATTTGGTTTAATAAAAGTTGTTTATTTTGCATTCAGGCCTTTCAGCTGTACAACATGAGAAGAACGTTATTTTATGTGAAAAGAAAAACGTGTGAAGTAGAAAAGTAAGAATTCCCCGCTTGTCGTTGAAAAGAATCTCTGAGCAGCTGCTCCGACATTTCCTCTGAATCTTCAGGTTCAGTTAACGTGAAGCTGAAAGTTTAGTTCCCTGCTTCGGTCGCGTGGTTACTATGATGACGAGCAGACGTTAGATATTTACTCCCTGAAGAAAGTTTTTAACACCGTTCACCTTGGACGGACCCTTCCATAAATCAATGGATGGCTAAATGGGTGGATGGACGGGTGATTTTCCATCTTTCAGCCTTTCGTCTTTGAGCCTATTAGAATGTGTGAGTTTGAGTCTTCATGACGTCTGTCCCTTCAGATAGAACTCACCACAAATTAAAAGCTCATCAGTCTTTTTCAATCTATCAATTTTTAAAATGAATTTATTTGCTGTAGCTTATTTTTACTCGTTGTCTTGTTTGGACTCCTGCAGCCGCTGAGTTTGACGTGGCGAGTTGTGTGAAGGTTCCCGCCCTGCAGCAGCTTAACCCGCATCACAGAGTCCAGCCGTTGATTATTGCGGACGTGTTTAACGCAGCAGAGTTTAACGGGCTTTACGGAGGATCCGGGCGGCTGAACGCCGACGTGGAGGCGAGAGAGAGAGAGAGAGAGAGCCGGTGCAGGCGTCACGCCATCTCCTCCCGACCCGCCCTGTGTGCAGGTGAGGGGAGGAGCTGTGAGTGTCTGCTGGCGAGCTGGAGGAGGTGGAGATCCACCGTCAGGGGAAAACGCTGGAGCGTTCCACCGGTCACACTAACCCCGCCCTCCACCCGTCAGATCGTTACGCCTCCTCCTGCACACAAACGATTTCAAGTGAAAAGTCAGAACGTTGCGTTCTGGGAGACCATTCAGGACACGTTCACACCGGCCCGGTTCGATCCGGAGTCCACTTAGTCAGTTCAGGTGTGAAACTCCCCGGGACTCTAGTCCGGATCAAACCAGGGAACTCTGATCCCCCTGAAATCCTGGGGATGCTTCCGAATATTCGCCCCTTTCTCCTTTCCTGTTCACTTTTCCTTAACCCTTTAAACCGACGGCGGCGAAGGTTAGTGACGTCTGCCGTGGTGGAAAAACTACGAATTTCTGAAAAGGGACTTCAAAAAGCGTATTTATAACACTTTCCCCCTCTAACCTCTGATATAACGTCAAATATCTCAGGTTTGAATGTAAATCAAAGGAAAAGAGGAACTAAAGGGAAACGGCTGGCAGGTAAATAAAGAACCAATCAGAGTGAGAACAGGCTGCACTACAACTGGACTTTACTGTGTTGGTTCTACAACATCCAGAACATTCCGAGTTGGGATCTGGGTTCTAGATGATTTCAAGTTGTTCTAGGCAGATCATTGCTTTGGTAACTTACATGGAAGCATCGGTGGTTCCTAGGCTAAAGGAGGTTCTAAAGGAAGCATCAGTGGTTCCTAGGCTAAAGGAAGTTCTAAAGGAAGCATCAGTGGTTCCTAAGCTAAAGGAGGTTCTAAAGGGAGCATCAGTGGTTCCTAAGCTGAAGGAGGTTCTAAAGGAAGCATCAGTGGTTCCTAGGCTAAAGGAGGTTCTAAAGGACGCATCAGTGGTTCCTAGGCTAAAGGAGGTTCTAAAGGAAACATCAGTGGTTCCTAGGCTAAAGGAGGTTCTAAAGGAAACATCAGTGGTTCCTAGGCTAAAGGAGGTTCTAAAGGACGCATCAGTGGTTCCTAGGCTAAAGGAGGTTCTAAAGGAAGCATCGGTGGTTCCTAGGCTAAAGGAGGTTCTAGAGGACGCATCAGTGGTTCCTAGGCTAAAGGAGGTTCTAAAGGAAGCATCAGTGGTTCCTAGGCTAAAGGAGGTTCTAGAGGACGCATCAGTGGTTCCTAGGCTAAAGGAGGTTCTAAAGGACGCATCAGTGGTTCCTAGGCTAAAGGAGGTTCTAAAGGAAGCATCGGTGGTTCCTAGGCTAAAGGAGGTTCTAGAGGACGCATCAGTGGTTCCTAGGCTAAAGGAGGTTCTAAAGGAAGCATCAGTGGTTCCTAGGCTAAAGGAGGTTCTAAAGGGAGCATCAGTGGTTCCTAAGCTGAAGGAGGTTCTAAAGGAAGCATCAGTGGTTCCTAGGCTAAAAGAGGTTCTAAAGGACGCATCAGTGGTTCCTAGGCTAAAGGAGGTTCTAAAGGAAACATCAGTGGTTCCTAGGCTAAAGGAGGTTCTAAAGGACGCATCAGTGGTTCCTAGGCTAAAGGAGGTTCTAAAGGAAGCATCGGTGGTTCCTAGGCTAAAGGAGGTTCTAGAGGACGCATCAGTGGTTCCTAGGCTAAAGGAGGTTCTAAAGGAAGCATCAGTGGTTCCTAGGCTAAAGGAGGTTCTAAAGGAAGCATCAGTGGTTCCTAGGCTAAAGGAGGTTCTAGAGGACGCATCAGTGGTTCCTAGGCTAAAGGAGGTTCTAAAGGAAGCATCAGTGGTTCCTAGGCTAAAGGAGGTTCTAAAGGACGCATCAGTGGTTCCTAGGCTAAAGGAGGTTCTAAAACAAGCATTGAGCCTCCTTGCCTTAGCTTAGTGAGAATTCAGACTGTCCTTATCACTTAAACACTTCTGGGGTGAAGGAGAAGTGGATAGGAAAGGAGATAGGAGGGATTATTGGGAGATAGGAGGGATTATTGGGATACATCCGGGTCTCGTTTCATTTGCAAGTTTGTGGACTTTCCAGCAGATGGAGCCAGAGAACGTGACGTAGGAGCAGGAGCCTGTGCGTGTTCCTCAGATATTAAAGATTTATTGTTCTTATTCAATCAAAAGACCTTCAAACATCCCACTGATGATCTCTGACCCCCCCGACCCAGCCCCGCGGCCGATCACACGCCAACGACTTCAAGTTGAAACACAAAACCTTTGTGGTTTCACGACAACGGAGGTGGTAGCCAACGCAAACGCCCCTTTTTGAGACCAACAGGGTGAGACTCAAACTCAGAACTCACAAACCTGAGACTCAGGATTCTTAAAAAAAATAAAAAAAACTTTGATCTATAAATTCATGAACAGTTTTAATTGAGAGATTTTTCCCTTCAGATTCAAGCTGTCGTGACTTTCATGGTGTAAATCTTTGGATTTCGGTACATTCATGACATCTATTGTTTTGACGAGTTAAGCTCGAGACGTTTAAAGAAAAGGAGGAACATCATGAAGTTCAACAACTTAGTTGTGAACTCATGTTAAAGTTGTACAGCTAACCTTTTTCAACGTTTTAACTGAAGAAACATGAAAAACACATGTACATACACACACAAAACACACAAACACAAAACATACATCACAAAACAAAAGCTAATTCCAGAACAAACAGAGTTACATGGAAATTTGCTCTGAGGTGAAACGCTGTGAAAATACCCCGAAGGGCAAAGCTAACAAACTAACTGTCAACAGCCCATTGGCATCGACCTGAGTAAACTTATGTATGTAGATAAGTTTACAACAACTTGTTGTTCTCTAACAGCCGCTTGATCCATGAATGGATGTTCCTTCATGTGACTGAGACGAAGAGACGGAGGACCTAAGAGTTGCTTCTTTCTGCTCCCTTCTCATTTACATATTTGGAAACTTGTGTTGTGTATTGTATTGAATTGTTTTGTTTTTTTCTTTTATTAAGGAATGAAATAAAGACTGTCTTCTCCTCCATGTGTCCGTTACCCTCATGTGCATCACCTCTGTCTTCCCCCGTCTTTCCCTTCCTCTCCTGCTGTTCCACTGCCTGATTGTCTCGTTCACTTATTGCTCAGAATTCCAGCAGTTCTTCCTGGACCAGAGGTCTGGGCGTTCAAGGTCCTGGACCAGAGGTCTGGGAGTTCAAGGTCCTGGACCAGAGGTCTGGGCGTTCAAGGTCCTGGACCAGAGGTCTGAGAGTTCAAGGTCCTGGACCAGAGGTCTGGGCGTTCAAGGTCCTGGACCAGAGGTCTGGGCGTTCAAGGTCCTGGACCAGAGGTCTGAGAGTTCAAGGTCCTGGACCAGAGGTCTGGGCGTTCAAGGTCCTGGACCAGAGGTTCAAGGTCCTGGACCAGAGGTTCTGTGTGTTTGCTTTGGTTGATGGTTTTGCTGTTTGGCTGTAATTGACTGACTAATGTACTTTTTTGAAATAAACCTATGTGACTGAATGTCTGTTGGAAAAAAACGCAATAAACAAGTTTAAAAAAAGGATGGAGCCTGAGCGTCTTTTGGGAAAGTCGGATTTTCAATGGTTCCAAGTTCTGTTACGATGCAGTCAGGAAAAGAAACAACAAAGAAAATGTAGTTTTTTTACTTGAAACTGTTGCGTTAACAAAGCTCCAGTTTAACAAAGCTCCAGTTTAACAAAGCTCCAGTTTAACAAAGCCAGTTTAACAAGGCCAGTTTAACAAAGCCAATTTAACAAAGCCAGTTTAACAAGGCCAGTTTAACAAAGCCAGTTTAACAAAGCTCCAGTTTAACAAAGCTCCAGTTTAACAAAGCCACAGTTTAACAAAGCTCCAGTTTAACAAAGCCACAGTTTAACAAAGCTCCAGTTTAACAAAGCCAGTTTAACAAAGCCAGTTTAACAAAGCTCCAGTTTAACAAAGCTCCAGTTTAACAAAGCCACAGTTTAACAAAGCCAGTATAACAAAGCTCCAGTTTAACAAAGCTCCAGTTTAACAAAGCCACAGTTTAACAAAGCCAGTTTAACAAATCCAGTTTAACAAAGCCACAGTTTAACAAAGCTCCAGTTTAACAAAGCCACAGTTTAACAAAGCCAGTTTAACAAAGCCACAGTTTAACAAAGCTCCAGTTTAACAAAGCTCCAGTTTAACAAGGCTAGTTTAACAAAGCCAGTTTAACAAAGCTCCAGTTTAACAAGGCCAGTTTAACAAAGCCAGTTTAACAAAGCTCCAGTTTAACAAAGCTCCAGTTTAACAAGGCCAGTTTAACAAAGCCAGTTTAACAAAGCTCCAGTTTAACAAGGCCAGTTTAACAAAGCCAGTTTAACAAAGCTCCAGTTTAACAAAGCTCCAGTTTAACAAAGCCAGTTTAACAAGGCCAGTTTAACAAAGCCAGTTTAACAAAGCTCCAGTTTAACAAGGCCAGTTTAACAAAGCCAGTTTAACAAAGCTCCAGTTTAACAAAGCTCCAGTTTAACAAAGCCACAGTTTAACAAAGCTCCAGTTTAACAAAGCCAGTTTAACAAAGCCAGTTTAACAAAGCTCCAGTTTAACAAAGCTCCAGTTTAACAAAGCCACAGTTTAACAAAGCCAGTATAACAAAGCTCCAGTTTAACAAAGCTCCAGTTTAACAAAGCCACAGTTTAACAAAGCCAGTTTAACAAATCCAGTTTAACAAAGCCACAGTTTAACAAAGCTCCAGTTTAACAAAGCCACAGTTTAACAAAGCCAGTTTAACAAAGCCACAGTTTAACAAAGCTCCAGTTTAACAAAGCTCCAGTTTAACAAGGCTAGTTTAACAAAGCCAGTTTAACAAAGCTCCAGTTTAACAAGGCCAGTTTAACAAAGCCAGTTTAACAAAGCTCCAGTTTAACAAAGCTCCAGTTTAACAAGGCCAGTTTAACAAAGCCAGTTTAACAAAGCTCCAGTTTAACAAGGCCAGTTTAACAAAGCCAGTTTAACAAAGCTCCAGTTTAACAAAGCTCCAGTTTAACAAAGCCAGTTTAACAAAGCCAGTATAACAAAGCTCCAGTTTAACAAAGCTCCAGTTTAACAAAGCCACAGTTTAACAAAGCTCCAGTTTAACAAAGCTCCAGTTTAACAAAGCCACAGTTTAACAAAGCCAGTATAACAAAGCTCCAGTTTAACAAAGCTCCAGTTTAACAAAGCCACAGTTTAACAAAGCCAGTATAACAAAGCTCCAGTTTAACAAAGCTCCAGTTTAACAAAGCCACAGTTTAACAAAGCCACAGTTTAACAAAGCTCCAGTTTAACAAAGCCAGTTTAACAAAGCTCCAGTTTAACAAAGCTCCAGTTTAACAAGGCTAGTTTAACAAAGCCAGTTTAACAAAGCTCCAGTTTAACAAGGCCAGTTTAACAAAGCCAGTTTAACAAAGCTCCAGTTTAACAAAGCTCCAGTTTAACAAGGCCAGTTTAACAAAGCCAGTTTAACAAAGCTCCAGTTTAACAAGGCCAGTTTAACAAAGCCAGTTTAACAAAGCTCCAGTTTAACAAAGCCACAGTTTAACAAAGCCACAGTCTGTCCCGTCCTTCATGTGTTTGTAAATGATGTTGTATCTTTCAGTATTTGTACAAATCCTGAGCTGGAACGTTGTTTTCATGCTGCACTTGTTGAAACACGTCGGGACTCCCGGCTCACACAGCTGCTCCACAAGAATTCTACCTTTTTTCTTTCCACTTCTTCAAACTTTCCTGCAGTTTAGTTTGACTAAAGTCAACTCTGTGCAATCTTTATTGTCCTAGTTATGAAAGTATGAGTTTTATTTTCTTCTTAACCTTTGACCAAAACCTTCTGGTGGTTATTTAAACTCAAAATATTTAAACTCTTAAAAGGTGTCTGAAAGCCTTATGGGTGTTATTTAACTGCCTGGTGTTTTTCAGGTTCATAAGTCTGTAGGCTCTATGAAATGTTTGTTTATGCCTAAATTTATATATTTGCGTAAAAGATCGTCATTTGTAGACAAAGATAAAAGTAATTTGAGTATCTCATCAATAGTAAAGTACACACCGGAGGCTCAGAGACCAGAGCAGCTCAAGAGGGGATATAAACCCAGTTTCCCCCTGAGAGAAGCCACGGAGCTTCAACAGGTCCAAACTCATCTGATCACTGAACGGTAAGAACCTGACATCATTGCATCTTTGATTCACGTCCACATCTAAACTGTGACATGTTGTATATTTTCACTCAGATGGCCTCGGCTCTTCATTTCATCCTGCTCGTCAGCGTCGGGCTTTTGGCCGCATCAGTAGTGAGTAAAATCTGCTGTAAAAAAATCTTCTTTTAATGTGTTAAAAAAAAACGGAGCTACTGAATCACATTAATGGACCAAATAAAACACAATCGTATCGATCCGAGTTGTGGTAACGGTATTTTTCTCTCCACAGAAAGCAGATGATGATGATGGTTTGTATTTCTCTGATCTTTTACTTCCACTTCTAATGCTGTGCAGTCAGGCTGTTCTATGGCTTTACCGTTTATCTCATGATGTCAAACTGTTCTGCAGACGAGTGTCCTGGTTTGTGTCCTCCCATGTGGACACAGTTTGGCCAGCGGTGTTTCCTCTTCCATCTCAATCAATCTAACTGGATTGATGCAGAGGTACGTTTTAAAACAGCAGCCGCTGTCTTTTTTTTTGCAACGACGTGGTGTTTTTACTAAACTAAACGTTTCTACTGGAGAACGTTGGTGAATTTAAGCCAACTGAGCGCCTGCTTAGGGGCCCCGGCCACCAGCAGGGGGCCCCCAAGAGCAGTTAACCTTAAAAAAAAATGTGTTTACACTTTTCTTTTTTCTTTTTTTATTATATTGCAATTTTTTTTTTTTAATGCTTGAACGGTGATTCATGTATTATAACAGTTATATCATAGTATAAAAACACAGTAAACGGAGCTTTGATGATGAAGTGATTCTCCCTCTGAAACTCAGGTTCTAAGAAGGCTTGAGGAAAAATATAGAGTATCATAAAAAGTCAAATGTTTGGATTACAGTATTTTATTTACTGCAAAGTTTTTCTCCCCATTTTTTAATTACTATTAAACTTTCCATTAGATTTTTAAACGATGTTTGTTACCTTGTTTAAGCCACATCCATTCATTTACATAATTGTTTATTTGTATTCATTGTATTTATTATGTTAAATACTTTTAATCAGCCACTATTTACTTAAGTTATTTTAGTTCTTGTTGTATTTTTGTGTTACAGTTTATTTTCAAATAAAAAATAATCCAGTGGATATGTTTGCAGTGAATACATTTTATTTTACACATTCAATTTCTCAGTCTTTAAATATTCCGTGTAAATCAATCCAGGGGCCACACCTGCAGGAGAATTTACTTCCATTTCAGATTATGAACCGTAGGAAGGTGAAAACATACCTGCTGTATAAAAAGATGCTGGAAACAACACTGCTGCTGCTCTGCTGCTCTGCTGCTCTGCTCCTCTGCTGCTCCTTGACGTTTTATATGTTGATGCCCTGTTCGGCCACTAGGGGGAGGTGGTGGCTTTAGGCAAATAATAGTAAGATTTTTCTGGTAGTTTGCAAATCTGCTTCCACGACTTCCCTCAAAACTTGTGCAGCAGCGTTTCTGATGTTAGTTAACGCATGGCAGTTGCTCCAGAATGTTTCCATGACGTTGTAATTCTCTCGTCACATTTTGTCTTTTGTCCTCAGAGAAACTGCATCGCAGCAGGAGGAAACTTGGCGTCCCTTCGTGACAGTCAAGACAGCGCATTTGTCAGCTATCTGGTCCACTCACTGACCGGCACTCACACCGAGGTCTGGCTTGGAGGCCATGATACAGCGCAGGTGAGAGTTTTAGCAAAATTCAAATAGTGATGATATTTACTGGGTTCAAAAGTAATGTAGTAGTGCATCCTGGGGTCAAAAGTAATGTAGTAGTGCATCCTGGGGTTAAAAGTAATGTAGTAGTGCATCCTGGGGTCAAAAGTAATGTAGTAGTGCATCCTGGGGTTAAAAGTAATGTAGTAGTGCATCCTGGGGTCCAAATGCGACAGTAAACTCTCCTTTAATCGTGTGTGTGAACACATACGAGCTCAATGAGCTCCGAGTCGCTCTGGTTAAATAAGATGACACACCGTAGAGTGACCAGGGGACCGGCGTTAAGTTAGGTCACCCAGGGCCAGAGGGACAACGCCCCCCCCCCCCCCCCCCCCCCCCCCCCCCCCCCAACCACCACATCCACCTGTTGTAAAGCAGAATGTTGCTGATCGGTGCAAACTGATTCTTTGGACTGTTTGTTCTCAGGAGAACGTGTGGCAATGGTCCGACGGCTCAGCGTTTGAGTTCATAGAATGGTCCAGTGGTCAGCCCAACAACCTGAATGGAACTGAGAACTGCATGCAGATGAACAACAAAGGTGAGGAGGACTCCACATTGACCGTGTGTGTGTGTGTGTGTGTGTGTGTGTTGTCATGGAGACGAGGCGTGCAGCTAAAACACAGCTGATCAGAGAACAGCTGAGTCAGCGAGAAAGCGTCCTCCAACAAATGACCGTTACTTGAGAACCAAGGCACCAAGTTTAAACATGTTTTTAGAACGCAGAGCGTCAGAGGAACCTCGTGGAATTACTGTTAAACGTCTCACGTCTGCAGGATCCTCCATGTAGGAGCAGTGAGGTCAGACAATTGGCATTTTTGTTTCTGAGAGAAAAGAAATCTCTCTTCAGAATGAACGGCAGTCCTCAAAGAGAACCGTTCGTGTTCCAGACCAAAGTGCCATCGCATGTGACAGAGAAGACCTGCAGCGAGGTTCTGATGAACAATAAGATAAGACAGAGCGAGGAATGAGGCCGCGGCAACAAGAGAGAAACTTTTCTTTCAGTTCTCCCCTCCAGCTCACGCAGTGCACACCCATTATAAAGTCCAGGAACGCCTGCAAATGTTTTCAACTTAAAGGCTCACAGTTTAAAGTTGGCAGAAGATAGAAAAAAAAACTGTCTCACAACTGAACAGTGGACAGACGCAGAAACATTTCAAATGTCAAACGAAGTCTCCAGCTGAAAGTCCAGCAAAGCCTCATGGCGTGAAACAGGGACGACTTGTGGGCGTTTTTCCACCAGTTTGGAGTTTGTATGAATACTCTTAAATCCATGAATTTAGGATAGTGTTGATATTTTTTTAGACCCACAACTGATATATATATATATACATATATATATATACTACGATTGATGTTTTCTGCTTTAAGCTGTCCAGTGTCGTCATGTTACAAAGTCTTTCTCTCTCTGCAGGAAGTTCCTTCGTGAATGACGCTGCTTGTGACTTGACCATGTCTTCCGTCTGTACGAAGGACCTGTGAAGATGTTGCTGAAGCATCAATGCTGTTCGACTTCAGCGTCGACTCCGCTGAGAGATCCGCCGTCGGGATCTAGATTTCAGTCTGAATAATAAAGATTTACTCTGCATCAAACCCTTGGGAGTGTTTCATGTCGTCTTCTCACCCTAAATCTGATTATTTCTGGTCAGCAGTCACTCAACGCTGTGTTCAGAAAGAATATTGTGACATAGAATTTGGTAAAAAAACCTTTGTGATACACAACGTGATCAAAACTAGTGAGACGTCTTGGCCACAGTCCAAAATCATGCATGTGAAGTTGATTAGTGAGCTGAAGGTCCCGTTTCCACGGCAACAAATACAAGTGAAAACTGAACACAAAGACATTTTAAGGAGTTTTATAGAGAAAACCCGACAAATCGACATGAGCAAGAATCAGACCTCCTGTTTTATATACTCCAGAACCCGGCTTGAAGGAGGAGAAACCTGCAGAACTACTCTGAGGTCTCATCATTGTCCATAATGACGCATCTCCTGCTTTATTCATCTTAAATCCCTTTTACTCTTGATTTACTCCTCTTTACTCCTGTTTTATTCCTCTTTACTCTCCTGTGAGCTGAAGGTGACATGACGTTACCTCTGTTGTCCACCAGGTGTCAGTATGAATCTGAACACTTTCCTCTGGATCCTCCATCAAACCGAGAGAAGAAGAGGCTCTCTGGTTGTGTTGTCGTGTTTCAGCTGCTAAATATCAGATTTTCTGCTGTAAAGATGACTTCAGTTCAGGCGTTCAGAGACTTTATAACTCAGAGATTAACCGCTGCTGCTGTGGACATATCCTCGTTGTTTGAACGAACTGTCGTCCAGTACGAGGAGGAGCTCGACCGGCAGCGGAGATTACTGGAGATCACCTGGAAACCCGAAATAAAACTGCACAGAATCGGTAGGTTAAAGTGTCAAACAATTTAGATCAGCACATGAACGTGTCTGTTTCTGCGGGAACGGAAAACGCCTTGATTTGGTGTTTATCGTCTGGAAACGTCACGGAACAGGCAGCGGTGTTGTCGATCTCCTGGTGTCCGTGTTATCTGATGCTACCGGAAGATAGTGCTGCTTGACGCAGTTGTGAAAGCAATTTGGTTTTTTTGTGTGTGTTTTTTTTTTTTTAACAACTCCTCGTTGATTACTTTTTTGAGCAGATTATGAATGTATCAAGGAAGAAATAGTAATAAAAAGCATGGCATTGGGGTTTCTCAACATGGAGCTCGACGTTAAACAGATCGTTAATCCGACACACTGTTGACCTGAAATGACTTTTTCCTCAAATCGTGTCTGTTTTCTAACTGGCTCCCTTTAAACATCACTGACCGTCAGGAATCTGCACAATCAACCAGTTAGGACCTGGCTGAGAAATGAACAAGATCTTTACTGCAAGATGAGAAGACGCCTCCAAGTTGCCATAATAACAGTAAACATTCAATATGGTGCCTCGTCAACAGGCCTGTGAGACTCAGAATACAGATGATGTAGTTTTCCAATAATCTGTAGAACTACCATTTATTGTTAATAATAACTGTCTGGTTCAACACACAAAGCCTGCTGCTGGTCCTGGTCACCAGCGGTAGTAACTAGTTCTTCTGCACATGCTCAGTAGCTGGCCAATCAGAACAGTTTCCTCCGTGATGTCATGACTCCCAGTCCTTATTCTCCTGGGACTTGGTACTTTTATTTTGACAGCCGCCGTAATAACAATCCAACTTGGTGGTCTGTCCACGAGAATGTCCGTGTTCTGACATTGTTAATGTTTATAGCGTTTTGTTCTCCGCTCCTTGTGTGTGTGGTTTCATTACAAAAACAAACAACAGCACCCACTAGTGGACCAGCATGGAACTTTCACTTGTTGTGGCGTAAACTGACGCTCAGGCTCACCGGTGAATCTCTGCTGCATGTTTTTGCAATCATTTTCTCTCAAGTTGAGTTTTACCGGAGCAACGTTTCTTCCTGCTTTCGTTTGATTCGCTTCAGAGTTGAAATTAAATTTTTTTTCTCACTTTTGTATTTGAACAGGAAGTCCAAAACAACGACAGGATGAGAAGCAACTGTGGCTCCAGGACAGAGACGCTGGTCCACAGGAGGAGGAGGAGCCGCAGCTGAGCCAGGTCAAAGAGGAAGAGCAGGAGGAGGAGGAGGAGGAGGAAGAGCAGGAGGAGGAGGAGGGAGACGAAGACACTGGACAGATCGAAATGATTCCAGTCAGTCATGTTGACCGAACACATCCGTGGATTAAAGAGGAACCCGAGCCGCCGGAGGTCACCGTCCATCTGGAGGACGAGCAGTTTGCTCTCCAGACGGATTCTCTCCTGGAAACCTTCAGCCGCGAGCAGAGTTTTGTGCGCCAGGTGGACGACACCAGCCTCCAGTCGAACGACAAGTCCTACCTGTGTGAACTGTGTGGCAAGAGTTTCCGCCAGCAGGGCAGCTTGTTGTTACACATGAGAACTCACACAGGTGAGAAACCGTACTCGTGTGAAGCGTGCGGAAAGGCCTTCAGTCAGCCCGGCCATCTGTTGGTCCACAAGAGAACTCACACAGGTGAGAAGCCGCACCGTTGCGTCACGTGTGGGAAGCATTTCAGCCAACAAGGCACTTTGTTGCACCACATAAAAACACACTCGGGTGAGAAGCCGTACTCCTGTGAAACCTGTGGGAAGAGTTTCAGAAAGCAGGGCAACCTTTTGTGCCACGTGAGAACTCACACGGGTGAGAAGCCACACGCTTGTGCAATATGTGGGAAATGCTTCAGTGACAAAGGCAATCTGTTGCGTCATAGGAGAATTCACACAGGTGAGAAGCCGTACTCTTGTTTGACCTGTGGTAAGACGTTCCGCCAGCAGGGTTCTCTGTCCTGCCACATGAGAACTCACACAGGTGAAAAACCACATTCGTGTGTGATATGCGGGAAAAGTTTCAGTATGCAGAGTTCCTTCCTGTTCCACATGAGAACTCACACAGGTGAGAAGCCGCATTCCTGTGAGGTCTGTGGGAAAAGTTTCACCAAGCAGAGTTACCTCTTGTGCCACATGAGGACTCACACAGGTGAGAAGCCACATTCTTGCGAAATGTGTGGAAGGAGTTTTAGCGACAAAGGGAATTTGCTTCGCCACATGAGAATCCACACGGGTGAGAAGCCGTACCCCTGTGCGATGTGTGGGAAAAGTTTCCGTCAGCAGAGTTCTCTGTCCTGCCACGTGAGAACTCACACAGGTGAGAAGCCGTATTCCTGTAACACATGTGGAAAGACCTTCAGCCAGTACGGGAACCTCTTTGTTCACAGGAAGAAACATGTGAAGTTGGAGTCTTGAACTTTTTACCGGCTGCACTGAATTCCTGCCGACCCAGACCAACGATTACAATCGCGAGAGAACCGTGGCAACATCTTTGGCCGCGGTTCTACATGGACATGAGGAACTGGAGCTAAACCCAAATAGACGCTCTGCAGCTACGACGGCAAAACCTGTCAACAAAGTATGTTGGTATGTGAGGAACATTTTTTGGGAGAGTTCTCTCCGAACGCATTGTCGTCACAAAGGCGAGGATGGACGGCGCACGCCATTTACATTTTATTCTTGTGCAATCGCAGCGACTCGCGTACATAAGTTGTGGTGATTCAGCGTCTTTTCAACGTACGATCTGAACTCGGCAAACTGCAAGGCGTGCTCAAAGTTTATCAGACTCATGTCGTACAGTGTGGCTCGCTGTGAACTTCTCAGATTGTTAAAATCCCACAGTGTGCAGGCGACCCTACAGAAGGAAGAGAGAAATAAATCAGCCGTCAAGATCAGAGAACAATCAGCTTGACTTTTATGTCCCAGCCATTAAATCTACATAGTTCATGTTACTGTGTTTGGCATGCGTGTGCCTTTACAGTTGATCTTTCTTTTCTTGTGTTTTGGGGTGGGGGGTCCTGCTGTGCTTGTGAAGTGCTTATTGTGACTATACACGGTAGATGTAAAGAAGAAGGGATACGTAGACCAGAGTGTAACTCTCCATCATGACCTGCTCGTATTAACAGTTTGTCAGCAAACATGACGCAAGAATTTCTGGTTGTATAACCTGTGTTTACATGCTTTTTGTAAAATAATAAAGACCATATTAACTGCCACATTTGTATTTTGACTGTTTGTTGATAATTTCTTTCTCTTTCTTCTTGAAGATGGAAGAATCCAGTAGAAACGTGTGGAAGGTTAGTTGTAGGATTCAAACTGTGGTTCAGGTAGTGACACTCTCTACTATTTAAATGTCGACTCACACGTGAACCAAAACGAGTCTAATCTGCCTGAAATCAATGACAAACGATTAATTTGATTCACACGGTGGTTCACATGCCGACCGCTAGAGGGCGGTAACGATTTTCAAAGAACCGGAAGTAGAACCGTCTCGGTTGAGTTTCCGGTGTGAAACATGTCTTCTCCTGCAGAAACGATGAGCTCAGTTCAGTCGTTCAGAGACTTTATAACCCAGAGATTAACCGCTGCTGCAGTGGAAATATTCTCCATGTTTGAACAAACTGTGGTTCAGTACGAGGAGGAGATCGAGCGTCAGCGCAGACTGCTGGAGATCAGCTGGAAACCGAGGATAAAGTTGCACAGAATCGGTACGTTCAAATGTTGAACTCTCGGAAATGAAAAAAAAAAAAAAAACACATGAAGCTGATCTATGTTGAACCTTTTTTTTTAACGGAAAACCACTGGATTATTATTGAAACTAGATGTCATAGCGGAAATCGGTGTTTCGGATCGACTTGTGTCCATGTTAACCGGTGACCTTTTGACGTCAGCGGAATCCTGTTGCTATGTTTATGCAGGTGAATATTCAATGTGGTGAAATGTAAATATTACAACTTCTAAACACATGATATAGTCTCTTAATGATAATTATTATAATTATTATTATTAGCAGGATCTGGCTGCAGACTTGATGGGGACATTAGGCTCAGATCATGATCTTCCATTTCTACAGTCAGGGATCTAATAGAAAGAACAGAGAGAGAGAGACGACAGGAGAGATACAGAATGTTAGTGGCATGTAATGATGATGTATAACTGCATGAAGAGGGTAAATACAGAGAAGAGAAGGTCCAGCAGTCTACAGCGGTTTAATTAGAAAATGGTCCAGAGTGGTCTGAACCAGACCGGAGGATCAGGATCGGTTCTGTTCCAAAGTAACTCCCAGGTTTCTCACAGTGGTACTGCAGCTCAAAGTAATACCGTCCAGTGTTTCTAGACGTCGGTTTGGTCGACCGGCGTACTATGGCGTCATTACATGGATCACCATCTTTTGGTGGTTGGTCTATACATCAGTTTCAGTCACACCGTTTGAATTCACTCAGCTATGGTTCCTCGTGTTGAACGTCGTGTTTTGTACTCTGGAGCTTTCCATAACGAAAAGAAAGTATTTACCTCCACGGAGAGTTTTCTTCTGCAGGTGTTTGGCTGATGATATGAAGTTAAATACCTTCGACTCCCTTCTGCTACGTTGTGAGCCGGAGTTTCACCTGGCGCACTCGGCTTGTGTAGAAAGAAAGACTATCGGCTCTACCAGCGCCCGTTTTAGATCAGATCAAATCAAAAAGCACATCAGCAACAGCTAATATTAATTAAGCAGTTTTATTTATCTATTTATTTATTCATTTATTTATTCTTGGCTCCAGAAAATGCAGATCAGCCCGTCTGGGAGGAGAATGAGCTGTGGGACCAGGAGAGGGTCTCCAGTCCAGACCCGGAGGAACCTCTACACATTAAGGAGGAGGACGACGACGTAGAACCTGGACAGAGTGAAACCATGAGGTTCGACCGGGGGCCTCCGCACGTCAAAGAAGAAGAAGCAAAGCCTCCAGGAGTTCCAGTCGAGCAGGATGAGTTCAGCAGCAGACGGGACGAGCAGCCGTTTCTTAAGTACGACACTCAGAGGTTTATGAGGAGCGTCGGTGACGACCGGCGGGACCAGAATGACTCGGACAGAGAGGCGCTCCTGTCTGAACCCTCTGCCGCTGCTCGGAGGGAAGATCAGAACAAAGACGAGTGTTTAAATTCAGGATCCTTCGCAGCTGAAGAGCCGCTCCACAGATGTCACGCCGCCACGTCCGACAGCGGTCGTCAAATTAACGCCGATGACGATCCCTCAAAATTTGTCGTTCTTGGAAACGAGTATAAATTTATTTCTCAGCTAAAGGAAAGCCACCAAATGCACGCGGGTGAGAAGCCGTTTCTGTGTAAAATATGTGGGAAAACCTTCCGGCTGCAGAGGTCTCTGTGTCTGCACATGAGGACTCACACGGGTGAGAAGCCACACTCCTGCGAGATCTGCGGGAAACGTTTTCGTCAGCCCAGTCACCTGTTGGTACACAAGAGAATTCACACGGGTGAGAAGCCGTATTCCTGCAAGACGTGCGGGCAAACCTTCCGGCAGTACGGGAATCTGTTCACTCACAGCAAGAGACACAAGAGCGCAAAGTCCTGAGACCCGCAGGACGTTTACGATCAGAAGAAAATGATTTGTTCTCCTCAAAACATTGTCCGAGGAAGGAGGAGGAATCTTTTTTTGTTTTCTCCTTTTAATAAGTCTGAAGTGAGAAAAAGTGAAGAAGAGACGACTGGTGGTTTTGTCTCCGGGCGTCTGATTCGTCCAACATTCATCAGAAGTTCCGTTTTTTTCTCGGCAACAATCACCTTGAGCTTCTGCCTTTGACTTTTTGTCCAAACAGATGATTTGTGTGAAACTTCAGCTCAGTATCTTCAGACTCATCACTCAGGATGGTCGATCTATTTTCACTTAACTTGCTCACGTCGTGAAAAGCTTCCACTTCCTGAGAAATAGGGTTCTGTGGACGTTGTAAATTCTGTTCGACTCGGAAATCATAGAAGTTTGATTATGAAAGTATGGATTTCAGTAGAGTCAGAATTAATTTGATGGAGAATAAAGGAGAACTGAACAACCTGCAGTGTTTCCTCAGTTTGGTTTTCAAAATTTTCTGTATGTTTTCATTTGTACCTCCTTCCTGCCTCTTGACCAGGTCGTCATTGTAAATGAGAAGGAGTTCTCAATTGAGCTACCTGGTGAAATTAAATTAAATGTTCACTTTGCCTTGGATCAAATTTGATCGTTCATCGATGACTTTTTGGTGAAATAATGGTGAAAAAAGTAACTTGTTTTATTTGCATGTTGTTACCGGTTGGTTCCAGCAGGTGGCGCTTCAACATCACGAGTCTCCAGCAAAACGAGAGAAGAAGAAGTTTTTTCTGTTTTTTGGGGACGACCAGACTGTTTTGTGTCTTTGTCGTTTTCCTGATGTAAAAATGTCGTCCGCTGCAGAAGAGATGAGTCCGGGTCAGAGTTTAAAAGGGTTTATAACCCAGAGATTAACCGCGGCTGCGGTGGAAATCTTCTCCGTGTTTGAACAAACTATCGTCCGGTACGAGGAGGAGATCGACCGGCAGCGCACGTTGCTGGGAATCAGCTGGAAACCCGAAATAAAGTTACACAGAATCGGTAGGTTTGACGGAAACACTCTGACTGAACCGACACGTTAATGTGGCGCGTGACGAGGCTCGCAGTCTTTCTGGATTTCAACTGGAGAGCCGCCCAGAGCATAGGCAGGTGTTTCGGACCGACTGGTGTCCGTGTTAACTGCTGTCACCGGAAGTCCTCACAGCAGACTTTGAAAAGGTCACCTGGTGAGCAGATGACGAATCCATCAAGAAGGAAGCAGTTTGTGGAGTTTGATTTGAGGGATTGTCACGTGATTACAGATTATTCTAAACTCTTAAGATGTTATTTACTTCCTCTTTACCATCTTACTTTACTAACTTCCTGCAGGCTAATGCTAATCCTCACATTTTAACTTCAAACTCAGGCTCTTTTGAAAACCTGCTCCCGAGGTGGAACTTCTTGAGAACACTCAGGTTCCGTGTTCGTGTAGACAGAACACACACACACTCGCTTCATGAAATAGCCGAGCAGCAAGGGGTCACATCTATTGTTTTTGCTGAAGAGTGAAAAACCTGCAGGGATCAGATCAGTTTAGCTCCGAACTGTTTCTGCTCTTTCTACCTTAATTTCCGGACCATTGAGCACACCTGAATATAAGCCGTACGCTCCAAATAAAAATAAAAAATAAAAAAGTGAACATGTATAGGATGCACTTGTCTATAAGCTGCAGGCGTCTTGCGTTTTAACGGCATGAATTTCATTGTGGGGATTGTGTTTTTATGCGAGAGATCGGAGTTACGTGATGCACCTGAACGCATCACCCATGTATCTGCTGCACGAAGCTCGTTAACCCGTTAAAATCCATAAATTAGCCGCGTCGTTGTTTAAGCTGCAGCGTTCAAAGCGAGTGGAACAAGTAGCAGCTTCTCGTCCAGAAAATAGTGCAACTGATTAATTTAGAATCGAACGAGCTTCTTCTTCATCTGTGAGACTTTGAACCTGATGAACAGGAAGTCAAACTGAACCGGTGTCTCTCTGTCCCTCCAGAAACTCCACGGCAGCGTGTTGTTGACAGGAAGTCCAGCTCGGTCCAGGAGGAGGCGGAGCCTCTGCAGATCAAACAGGAGGAGGAAGAGGAGGAGAAGGTGGAGCTTCGACACTTTGGAGTGATCAGACCGGAGCACGACAGCGAGCATCTCCGTGTCAAAGAGGAGTGTGAGGCTCCGGAGGTCACGGTCCGTCTGGAGGAGCTCGTCTTCGCCGCCGCCGCCGCGCCGAGCCCCGATCAGGACGACTGTGCAAACTCGGGATCAGGCGGGAGTCAAACACCAAACGACGGCGTGGAAAAATCTCCCGAGTCAGGAAACCGGGGTGGCGTCGACGCCGAGGAGACGTGTTCAAAGTTTGGCATTGTTGGGACAGACTTTCAATTTCTGTCTCAGTTGAAGACACACACAGGTGAGAAGCCTTTTCTCTGCAAAACGTGTGGGAAAGGTTTCAGTCAACGGAGAGCTTTGCTCATCCACCTCAGATCCCACACGGGTGAGAAGCCACATCACTGTGTGACGTGCGGGAAGAACTTCCGTCAGCCCGGCCATCTGATGGTCCACAAGAGAACTCACACAGGTGAGAAGCCACATTCTTGTTTGCTGTGTGGGAAGCGCTTCGGTCAGCACGGTTCTTTGTGGAACCACATGAAAATCCACTCGGGTGAGAAGCCGTACTCCTGTGAAATCTGTGGGAAACGCTTTATAAAGCAGTGTAACCTTCTGTACCACAGGAGAATTCACACAGGTGAGAAGCCATATTGCTGTGGGACATGTGGGAAAACTTTCAGTGACAAAAGTAATCTGTCCGGCCACATGAAGACTCACAGAGACGAGAAGGAACATTCCTGCGCAACATGTGGAAAAAGTTTCAATGGACACAGTAAATTGATGCGCCACATGCGGACTCACACAGGTGAGAAGCCGCACTCCTGTGAAATGTGTGGGAAGAGTTTCAGTCAGCAGAGCTACCTTTTGTGCCACATGAGGACTCACACGGGTGAGAAGCCTCATGCGTGTGCAATATGCGGCAGGAGTTTCAGTGACAAAGGGAACATGCTGCGCCACATGAGAATCCACACGGGTGAGAAGCCGTACATGTGCGTGACATGCGGAAAAAGTTTCCGTCAGCAGAGCTCTTTGTCGTGCCACATCAGAACTCACACGGGTGAGAAGCCGTATTTTTGTAAGACATGTGGGAAGACCTTCAGCCAATACGGTCATCTGTTCGTTCACGTGAAGAAACACGCATGTGAGAATCCTTTAAATGCCTACAGTGAAGAGAATATCCGGGAAGTGATGCTCCCGGAAACGAGCGATTCTGTTTAAAGTCAGACGTGGATGTTTTCTGTCTTCAGTTTTAACCACGACGGAAACGCTTCTACTCCGTCTCCGTGGAAACAAAACTTTTCTGACACGCTGCTCCTGGTCCTGGTCGTCACTAGTAGTTCTGCACATGCTCAGTCCATATTCTCCTGGACGTTGTCATGGAAACGGGGCTTCAGTTTAAGAGTTTCAAATAACGTTTTCTTGTGAAATTATGACGACTAGTTTTGTCCATACGAATGTCCATGTGCGCTGCCATTGTTAATGTTGATAGTGGAGTGTTCTCTGCACCATCTAGTGGTCCAACATGTGAACTACATCGTTTTCAGTGTTTCCGCAGTTTTCGTCGTTTTCAGACTCTTTGTGGCTCCGTTTTGCTCAATAAACGACTCAATAAGCTCTTATTTTAATTTGTTTTGCTCAGAAGTCTGAAGGACTCTTCTTGCTCGCCGAGGGAATAATGTGACACTAATAAACTCATATGAAAGTATGTTTTTGTATTTTCATTATTCCCAATGGGCCGGGGTTTACTTACATCTCATATGTGGAGAGAAATGAGGGAAAAACATGGACAATTAATTGTTTTTCTATTTCTTGAGTTCAGTCTATGTAAAATGTTAAATATTCATCAGTTTATACACTGTCTTCATTTTAAATGTGTTTACTCCAGATAAGAGGATTTTGCAAATTTTTTTTTTTCACAGTAAATTGTATCACAGTCAAAATAGTCCTGAGCAAGAACTATATAGAATATTGCATTTAATAAGTATTCATAGACTCACATGAGCTGTAAACTGCACTCATATGGAAAATGTATCTAAACTAAAAAAGTTTAAGAGGAAGAGGAACGTGCAGAACCAGACTCAGGGGTTCCTCACAGGGACACAGGAGGTGAAAGTAATACTATCCAGTGGTTCTACTTGTTTACATAAATTCCCTCTCGAATACGACCACTCGTGTTTTATCTGAGTTCACCAGCAGGAAGTTCAGCTCATCGGGCTTTTATGTCTTTAAGACCAGTTGATCAATATCATCTGGTTCCACTGATCAACAGATTAGTGTATCAATAGAGGTATTTCCTGATAATCTTCCTACAGGAAGCAGGTAGAATATATATAAATATATATATATATAGTATTTTGTATTATTGTTTTTTTAAATAGGAGTCACACTTTTTAAGTTCGAGAAATGTTTGTTTAATATTAAAAACATTTTTATGGACTAAATGACTTGCATGGTCTCCTTTTTAACGTTCTCTCGTGTGAATAAAAGGGAGGAGGAGGAGCTGCAGGAGGAGGAGGAGGAGGAGGAGCTGCAGGAGGAGGAGGAGGAGGAGGAGGAGCTGCTCACCTCTCACAGCTGAAGTCGTTTCTCTTAAACGAGTCGGTGCGTCATTACGCCGTTTGGAGCTCCATCGTTTGATCCTTCCTCAGTCTCGGTCTCTGCAGCTACAATGAGCTCGACTCAGGTTTTAAGAGAATTCATTAACAGGAGACTCACCTGTGCTGCAGTGGAAATCTACAATCTGTTCGAAAATACCGCGGTCCTGTTCGAGGCGGAGATGGACCGTCAGCGCAGACTGCTGGAGAGGACGCAGCGGCGCGCAGGTTTGAGTTACTGAACCAACACATGACTCGGGATTGACGCTGGGATTTTACGATTGCTGACAGAAATCAAGGTTTCATTATGTAAAAGACCAAAGGTGAAGAATAATACCCCCATTGTGTGAGACGATGTGTAAACTAGGAGACTGTCACCCAATTTATATCCCCTTTTCTCCAAATTCAGAATTCAAGTGGCTATAAATAAATACAATGTAAGGATCAAAATAAATTCAATGTTCAGAAAGTTAAATTTATAATTTACTTTAATTTCTAGATTCTGAAAAGAAAAGAAATCCAGTTAGTTGAAAATTGAGTGTTTTCACTAAATGGCATATTTTGATTTAAGTTGCTTCTTGTATTGAAGAAACTGTTTTATTTAAATTATAAACACTGTTTAAGTTTTTTTTTTATTCCTCAGTTTTACTTTGTTATGCTCTGAGCAAATATATTCACTGGATGTCCTGCTCTGAAAAGATTAGTTTTGCTGGTTTGCTTTAAATCCTGAGTGTCGACAATATAAACGTTCCTCTAAGATTTGTCTTCACAGCGTTTGTAGAACAGAAAATTGTTTTTTTTTTTTTAGAAATGAGGCCCTTGATAAACAGATATGGAGAGATGTTTGTTAATGAAAGGGTTTAGTATGTGACAAAACAAGAATTCAGAACAATAAGTGGTAAAATGGCGTCACAGATGCACTTGTTGAAGAATATGTTTGTTTTTTTTAAGGTTTGGAAATTAAGTTTAAGTTGGGAGTTTTGCCAAGAGGCCATTATCCTGTTTGGTATTGGAGACTGACCAGTTAATCTATTAAACCTGGTAGAAAGCAGGATGTCGTGTCCTGAAGTAGACTATCTGAGGGACTGTCAATCCAGTGAGGACGGATCCTACTTCCTGTTTCTACACATTTTAATGGACGTATTTACTTAGTTTGCTTTACCGACCAACATCACTTTTGCATCCCGAGTCGGGGCGACCGCCCGGTCCCTCACCAGGTGCTTGTCTTCAGACCAAGGGAGGAAGACCAGGTACCCACATAAATCTCATGCACGCTCAGGATGAAGGTGCAAACTGCAGACCTCCAGTCTGTAAAGGAATGAGAGTCTTCCTCTTGTGCTTTGAGAAACCAGCCACTGTGTGGCGCCACCTGCTGATGTGGAGCTGATGTTCATCCTGAACAGGTCGGACTGGTAAAAAAGAACCATAATTACCTTTAAATTTAAACTTCAAGGATTGTCTTTGTCGTGGCGCAGAGTGCACATGATGGAAATGTTTATTTTCACCACCAGTTACTGAAAATGACTCCAATCTCAACATGAAGCCAATTAGAATGAAACCTTCCGACGCAAAATCCAGTGAAAAGTCCTGAAGAGTTCTCCTGTAGCTGTTGCATTGTGGGAGTTTTTAACAGACTCCCCCTGACAGCGCGGCTTTGAGGCGAGTTTAGAAACTCCGCTCGGGTCTCGGGCCCCGTTTACAGGCAACCATTTCTTTTTGTAACTTTCGTTGCTCTTTGGGTCTGTTTCCACGACAACGGAGCTCAGAGCCGCTGAAAACGGCAGTTTTTGGAAATGGCAAAAAAATGACCCTTTCTGGAAACGACTGAGGACGACGGAGTGCCGTGACTCCCAGTCCATATTCTCCTGGACTTGGATAGTTTTATTTTGACAGTAACCGTAATAACAATCCAGCGTGAGGTAGAGAGAGATCAATGTTTATTCTGTTTCCATGGAAACGGACATCATTTTAAAAACGTAAACCTTTACTAAAATGAAAATGCAGAAATTAGGCATTTTCACTTAACGTTGTCATGGTAACGGAGCCTCATTGTTGCGTTCTGTCCTCTACTCTCAAATGAGTTTAAAAAATATCAAAATTTCCATTGCAATTTTTTTTTTGACAGTTTTACATCAAATACAGTCGGTCAGAATTTCTTTTTTCTTTGAAATGTTCATAATTTGCTCAGGCCGGTCGTTTCCACTGCTCATGGTGTGACAGAACTGTACGGTGCAAAGCGTACCCAGACCCAGCTCTACACTCTGGAGTGCCAAACTCTTCCTTAAAGCCTCGGTTCTCTGTGACACAGGCCCAGTGTAGCGCCGACATTTCATTAATCCAGTTAACTAGACATCCAGCGAGCACAAAGCAGACTTTGTGAACAACACAGGATTCATACGGCCGATATTTAAATATTACTGCTTGTCCGGAGTGACGATCGATCAGCAGACGGCTGAGTTTTGCTCCTTACAAAGGGAACCGTTCTGTAGAGCTGGGTACCCCAACGGCACGGCGGCGAAAAGATTTAACCCTTTGGTACCGTTATTTTGGTACCATCAAAGGTTTCGCAGTGGGGACGCATGAAAACCTGAACCGTACTGAGCCGCACTGTTCTGTGCGGTGGAAACAAGGCTTAAGAGAACGTCTCAGTTGCACATCTTTTGCTCACGTGCCTTGTTCTGTCATAACGTTTCACTTCTTCTAGACTTCCCACAGCAAGAGGTCCAGAACCAGGCCGCGAATTCCAGCCCGCAACAGGTGATCCCAGAACCTCTGCTGGAGGAACAGGATGCGGAGGAGGAGGAGGAGGAGGAGGATGATGATGATGATGATGATGATGATGAAGAGCAGCTAGAGGAGGACAGCGATGACTATATCGACGATGAAAGTGGCCAGAGTGAACCTGAGGCTCACAGCCAGCAGCTCCCCTCCCGGAACTTCGCCAAAATGTTTATCAACGCGCGGCTGATCGCTGCCGCCATGGACATTTTCATGGCTTCTGAGGACACCATCATCCAGTACGAGAAGGAGATTGATAGTCGGTGTAGACTACTGGATATGAGGGCGGACCGACATGGCACGTAAAACTCTGAGAACGAATGCTCCAGACCGACACATTCTGCTGATCCTATTCATGATTTGTTTTTGTCCTTCCAGACAACCAGTCGCAGCTTCCCCGACTCCAGAGGACCGGCTCCGGCGTGAGCCAGGAGAAACCAGAGCTCCCACAAAACAAAGAAGACCAGGAGGTACCAGAGCTTCCACATAGCAAAGAGGAAGAGGAACACGAGGCCAGCGGCAGTTCGGCGGAGTTTAGCGGCGCCAGCGTGGAACTTCTTTCTCCCATCGCGGCCGACGGCTGGGATCAGGAACCGGGACACCACGAAGACCCAGGTCCAATGGGAGATACAGAGCCGAGGCGGAACAAGAGGGTTCACAGTGACAACGTGTAGATCTCTCCTCCGTCACGTCTCCGTTCTGCAGAAAAGTTATTAAGTCTTTAAAAGCCTTAAAGGCTAATGCCCAAATCCACACAGGTGAGAAGCCACAGTTTTCTCCAACGTGCAAGAAACAATTAAATATATATATATTTTTTTAATTTTTAAGGAAAAATCCCACACTCACATGAACTCATCGACCCAGAAAACATCCATGGTCTCATTATCACAAAACACCTGAAGGAAAAACACAACAAACCACGGGGGAGAGAAGAAGCTCGTCTGTTCACTTTATGGTAGAAATCAGTCAGAAAGTAGGAATGTTGACACTGTTATTGATTAAAATTCGTTAATTAAACAAAACACTTATCTGTTCCAAGTTTAGTTTATTATTTTCGAGCACATTGAATTATGTTACACGTTTAACTTTTTTTATTTTTATTTTTTTTTTTTTTTTTACTGGGTGTTTTGGAAAAAAACAAACCTTCACATCCGTCTGAACTTCACTAAACTCCCGTCATGTTTTGAGTTTCTGATTGTTTTTAACTTGTACTATTTACATCATGGAAATAAAGTCTGTTGAATTAGCTATGACTGTTGTTTTTCGTTAAGGTGGACACACTGACGGTCAACATCTAGACTAAACCCCTTTCAGAATAAGAGCCAGACGTTCGTCAAACCGAGGGCCCGGACCGTCGAGACCGACTGAATCCTTCAACTCCCACATGAAAAATGTTTAAAGCAACGGGGCAAGAAGCAATCTCTTCAGTGCAAGACACCCGCCAACTGTTGCTCAGAGTATAATGCTTTATAGAACCCAGGAGTTTGTGTTAATATTATATAAATAAAATTGTCCCTTGAATTAAAAAAAAAAAAATGAAGACCACAAACTTCCAGCTCTATAACCTATTGAGGTTTAAAAGCATATTGTCCTGAGCCTCCTGTCCTCATTTATGTCTGTCTGCCTGTTATCCTGTCTGTTCTCCTATTTTATCCCTGAACCCAACTGGAACAGTCTGGTTCTGCAGGTTTCTTCCTGTTAGAGGGAGCTTCTCTGTTAAAAGCACCTAGAAAGGACTGTGTTGTCTGTGCAGCTATATAAATAAAGTTGAATTAAATCTAAAAAAAAAAAAAAAAAAAAAAGCAAATGAAAAGTTAAACCCTGTGGACAGCCAACTTAATTTCAACTTTAAACTTGTCTTATTTTTCAGCCACTGAAGCGGAATTTGATGTAATTGCGCGCCTGTCCTGCAGGCGGCGATATGAGGCTCTGACTAGCGGATCGACACACGAAGAGGAAGGAAACAGAAGAAGAAGCAGCAGCAGCAGCTGTGGGACTGCGATCATCTGTCGAACATCACAACATTGAACCGTTAAAGCAGCACAAACGATGAGTTCCGTTCAGGCGTTCAGAGACTTTATAACTCAGAGATTAACCGCGGCTGCGGTGGAAATCTTCTCCGTGTTTGAACGAACTGTCGTCCAGTACGAGGAGGAGCTCGACCGGCAGCGGACTTTGCTGGAGATCACCTGGAAACCTGGATTAAAGTCCAAAAGAGCAGGTATGTGGAGTCACCTGCAAACAGAAGAGTTGATGAAGACCTCCGCTGTTCACCACGAAGCGGCTGGTTTTCTCTCCAGGCTCCAATAACACGACTGCTCATTAAATATCAACGATCTGCTCTTTTTCTAGTGTAAGAAGGGCTTTAATACTCACGGAACCCATTTCATTAGGTCCAGGCTTCTCCTCGGGCCCCATGGTGTCACAGTGGTTTGCATTGTCCCTCTCACAGCGAGAAGTTCCCTGGTTCGAGTCCAGGCTAGGGGACTGTTCCTGGTTTCATCGTGGCTTTTCTCTCTCTATACTCTGATAGTCTGTTTCTGAATGACATGTAATAGTGTGAGTGACCACCCTGGACACACACACACACACACACACACACACACACACACACACACACACACACACACACACACACACACACACACACACACACACACACACACACACAGCCAGTACTCCAGTGACCTTTATACTGTCCAATTTTATTTATTTCGCTCCAAACACAAGCATCATCTCACTCCAGTTTTAAAAACTTCCACAGTCGACAAACTTTTGTCACTGAAGTGTCACATTGTTCTGAGTCTCGTCGGTGAAAGTTACTGAAAGCCACAGCAGAGAGGCTGGAGATCCACACGCTGGGTGGAGACGATGTTCCTCAGACTTTCACTGTATGTCTGGTATTGAATTAATCTACTGGACATCAGGTTGTGCAGAAGAACTCCAGACAGTTTGGACGATGCCACATGAATTTTCTAGGGCTGCCGAGCAATTAAAAGAATTGATCTTATCAATTACACAATTTTCTGTCATTAATCGTGATTTATCACATTTTGTCTCCTTAAGCCTGAAGCTTGTTTTGGATATTAATTTGTGGAAAATCATGGAATTAATGTCGACTCAACACACAGAACGTATCTTTAAAATTCAAAGAACAGCTGTATAACTGTCTTCCAGCTTGGAGTGAAACTGTTCCTCTTCATGTTTTGCAAAAAGAAAAAACATCTTATATCCATTAGGAGAGAAAACATAACTAAACCCAGACTGTATGTCAGAGTGCAGCTCCACCGCTTTCAGGAGTTAAAGGTCTCTAGAAACAAAGTTGTAAACTTTATATCCATTAACACGAATAGAAACACACTGAAATGAAATTAATAATTTACCTGCAAGTCTCAAGCTTTTCTTCCAGGTTTTACAGTTTGTCTCCTGGTCAGTCACCATGGCGACTTGCTGGTTTACTATAGAATAGAATAGAATAGAATAGCTTTTGCTTTCTCCAACAAGCCGTTAGGCAACTTTTTAAAGTGAAACTTTCTGTCTAACATTTCGTCCCCCAGTGTCCCTGCTGCTCTGTATCCAGAGGGGGTGTGTGTGTGTGTGTGTGTGTGTGTGTGTGTGTGTGTGTGTGTGTGTGTGTGTGTGTGTGTGTGTGTGTGTGTGTGTGTGTGTGTGTGTGTGTGTGTGTGTGTGTGTGTGTGTGTGTCCAAAAAACCGGAGTAGTAAACAAAACTGCGTTAATTGTGATGTTTTTTTAATGAGTTAAACATTTAAACTTAATTGGCAAAATTACCGCATTGATTTCGACAGAACTGAAATTTCCTATTTCCAGTTAAAACATCGTAGGACATCACGACCTTGTGTCGTGCAGCCCGAGCCGAATCTTTACAAACAGATTGCTTTGATTTACAGTCACGTTACTGTGATTGTGAATTTAACAACAAGTCATGTGGCAATAGAAGAGAAGAGTCATACATGTGGATTTGAACCCACAACTTCCTCACTGTGGGGCGAGAGCGCTAACCACTGCTCCACCTATTCAGGCACTAATTTCCACGACAATGTTGCAATGAAAACACATCGATCTTTTGTTTCAGAAAAGTTTCAGGTTAACATGGCAATGTTTAGAAAACAATGTCTGTTTACATGGAAATGGCAGAAACGATGTAGTTTTCATGTTGGTCCACTAGTGGGTGCTGTTAGTTTTAGTAATGAAACCACACACACACACACACAGCAGAGAACAATGAGTTCCAGACATGAACAATGTCAGAACACGGACATTCTAGTGGACAGACCACCAAGTTGGTTTGTTATTACGGTGACTGTCAAAATAAAAGTCCCTGGAGAATATGGACTGGGAGTCATGACATTGGCCCTACTGAGCATGTGCAGAACTACTAGTTACGACCAACGGTGGAGCACATGACCAGTCGTAGCGTTTCTGCCTTCTACAAAGAGAAGTAGCCTGAGTGTTTTCAAAAAGTTGTGTTTCCAGTGACTCTCAGTTTCGTTGTCATGGAAACGGAGGCAAAGACGCAACAACAGTTTAGTGTTTTCACTTGAAGACGTCGTGGCGTTAAACTGGGCCTGAGTGCTATTTGTTATGAGTCTCTTCTCTTACTTTCTCTCTCTTGGGAGTAAAATCGCTGCTCAAGATTTCCACTTTGTCCCAATGTTGTTACAGCTGTGAATATTTTCACCTGTTTGGGAGATGTAAGATAATCTAAATTCAGAAATGCTCTTTCTCTTGGTGTAAATGACCACATCACCACTGCTTCATTCCTTCCTTCCTTGACTGTCCTTTCCTTTGTGGCTGCAGAGCGGCCTCAGCAACACGGCAGCGAGGAGGAGGAAGCAGAGCCTCTGCGGGTGAAAGAGGAGGAGGAGGAGGAGGAAGAGGAGGAGGAAGAAGAAGAGGAAGAGGAGGAGCCGCCTCAGATTAAAGAGGAAGAGGAGGAAGTGGAGTGCCACCAGCTCCCAGAGGAACACCGGGGACTGAACGTCGTTCTGAAGCCGGAGGCCGACGCCTCCCTGGCGACTCTGGCCGAGAAGCAAAGCCAGGGAGACGCAGACGGTGAGCAGCTCCGCTACGCCGGACCCGCAAAGCAGAACCGGAACAGAAACAAGCGTGGAGAGTCCCAGTCGACAAGAAACACACAGCTGAAGGTCAACACGAGACGTCAGAGTAGCGACGTGAAGAGCTCGCAGAAGTGGTTTGAAAACGAGCCGCATAAGAAGAGCATCACATGTGACATCTGTGGCAAAGGCTTCAAGTTCTCCTCCCAGGTGCAGCTGCACCGCAGGATCCACACGGGTGAGAAGCCGCATTCCTGCCAAATCTGCGGGAAGCGATTTGTTCAGAAGCAACACCTGAAAAATCACACTAAAATCCACACGGGCGAGAAGCCGTACTCGTGTGAAGTGTGCGGCAAGAGTTTCAGCGACCAGGGAAATTTTCTGGTCCACATGAGAACTCACACAGGTGAGAGGCCGTACTCCTGCCAGACCTGTGACAAAACTTTCACCAAGTCGTCCACGCTAAAGTGTCACTCCATCATACACACAGGTGAGAAGCCGTTCTCATGTCCGGTCTGTGGGAAACGATTCATCCAGAAGCAACACTTGAAAAAGCACTCGATCATCCACACAGGTGAAAGGCCTCATGTGTGTGTGGTGTGCGGCAGAAGCTTCACGCAGCAGGGCACGTTGATGCGTCACATGAAGTCTCACGCGGCTGAAACACTCTCGTCTTGAATCCTCTGCTCAAGAAAATATTTGGGGTGTCTTGCTTGGAAAAATAAACTGTACAGGTAAAAGAGTTTAAATTCACAGTGTATGAAATTAAATCGACTTAATATTTAATTTCTGTATAATCACATTTTTCTCTGTATAAAAGCAAAACTCAAATTTCAGATTGGATTGATTTTAGTAGTTCAACGTATAGAGCAGATGAAATTAAGCTTTTAATCTCCAGAAGTATCGCCGTTGTGACTTCTTAAACTCTTAAACTAAGGCCTCGTTTCCACCGCAACATTTCAAGTGAAAACACCTTGTGTTCTCGTCGAAGCTTTTCAAAAAGTTGCTCCAAGCTGTTTTCAAAAAGCTATGAAAACCTTTCACTGGAAGTTGTCGTCGTGGAAACGGGGCCTGATGATGTTTCAGATCAGATCTGGAGATAAATGATATATGAACTTCTCCTCATTTAACGCATTAAAGGGGTCATATTATGCAAACTCCACTTCCTAAAGGTTCTCCAGCAGTACTAATCGTCCCCATACCTGGACCGACGCCCTAGAAGTGAAGACAGTCTGTCCTCTCTCTCCCTGGCTTGTTTCAGCTTTTAAAAAGTGTGTTGCTCCAACCAGCCAATCAGAAATCAAACCCTATATAGTGTCATCGGGGGTTCAGCCAATCCCAATCAAGGTAGGCCCTCCCTTTGACTCCTCCCACAATTAGGCAGCTCTGCTCTGGCACATGGCACCACGAGAGGAAGTACTTCCTCCTCTCCCCAAGATGGGCATGTGTGGGCGGAGCCAGTCCAGCTCACACAGACACAGCAGATTCTGAATGCAGCTCCTATGATCCAATATTCAAATGGAGGAAAATCGAAGAACTTTGAAGACAAGGTTTTTTGACCAACGAGACCATGTGAAAGTGTTGAAAAGCTGCATGACGCCTTAAAAGATGAACGATACATGTGTGGTATGTAGAAGCCAGATAACAAACAGAACCGGCCCGAGGCCTCTTAGATCCTACAGAGTATTCTTGGTTACAGCAGAGGTTGGATGTCATTACCTGAGTGCTAAAATAAAACATCTGTATGTGTGAGAAGTCGTGATTGTTACTGTACGGCAGTAAATGAAGCTACTGTATATGAAAACATCTTGTACACTGAAGAGAAATTTTGCCAATAAATAACAGCAATAAAGAGTAAAAGTACACATCATGGCTGGTTCTCATGTTTTTCATAGTGTAACATCGGATGTTTTCCTTTTCGTTGTGTTGGAAGGAAAAGTCGCCTCGTGTGAGGTAAACGTTCTCTTCACGACTCGTCTGTATGTCCTCTTGTTTTCTGGACGTCCGACCGAGAGGAGCCGACAGGTAACGTCTCCGTACTGGTGACAGGTGAGAAGAGGGTTGTAGTTTGATTATGAGCTCAGTGAGTCGTTCTCCATCTGATTATCAAACTTTCACCCTCAGACATTATTCTGTCCTTTAAGGTGAATTATTCCTCTTATTCTGGCTGTTTGAGTGAATAAAAACACATTTTCACTGTTAAATTGAACATATTTTAGAATTCAGATATGAAATTTTTATATATTATATTACTCAACCTGAATTAATAATTTACTTCAGTTTTATTCTGTAGCACCAAATACAACACATTCATTTTAAGACACTTTTACAGAAGAAAACTATTCCACCTGAGCGAGTAGAGGAGACGGGGAAAAGATTAAAACTTTTAACAGAAAGGAACCTGCAGAACCAGACTCGGGGAGAGATGGAAAGATGAACGAGTGAAAACTTCAGTGAGCCAATCAGAGGCGCTGAGGAGCCACACGTGGCTGAGGAGCGCAGGTTGAACAGCTCTACCTGTGATGACGTGAAAAATTTCAGCCCAATATTTATGCGTTTCATGAAGAACTTTGTTTATTCTTCTCATCACTGAAACACACGAATAACTGGACGGCTGTGAAACTCCTCAAAGTGGTAGAAGATGTACAACTCATGGAGCTGTTGTGACAAACTCTTTTTTAATTTAATTTAATTTAATTTAATTTAATTTTATTTAATTTTATTTTTTCTTCTCTCGTCCCTGTTATTATTGTCTACCTTCACACTCATTCCTGTTTTATTTTATTTTTCGTGCAACCTCTACAATAGTACAAAAATAATTTCTTTAAAAAAACCCAAAAAAAACCCACCTGCCATGACATGAAGTTCCACGGTGTGTCCAGCAAGTGGCAGTGATGAGTCGATCGTGTCTGTGACGCTCCGCAGGCTGAGAGCAGAAGAAGCAGCTGCTGTTGTTCGGGTGTAAATAATCCAAACGGTCTCTGGTTCATCTCTTTACTCCTCCAGCAGCAGATCAGGGGCTGCGGGGGGAGCAGGACCTGGACCTGGACCTGGACCTGGACCTGGACCTGGACCTGGACCTGGACCTGGACCGGTCCACACACACCTCCTCCCACCGTGTGTTACATTAATAACATTCCCTCAGCTGCATAAACGATGAGCTCGGTTGAGGGTTTGAGAGACTTTATAACTCAGAGATTAACCGCTGCTGCTGTGGAAATCTTCTCCGTGTTTGAACAAACTATCGCCCGTTACGAGGAGGAGCTCGACCGGCAGCGGAGAATAACGGAGATCACCTGGAAGCCTGGAGTAAAGTCCACAAGAGCAGGTAGGTGAAGTCTGGATGAAAACGTGAATCTGACTGATGGAAGTTGATGGATGAGAATCCTGATGAGACCCAGGTTAGATTTATCCTGCAGGTGGAAGAACTGAAGCTGCTATTAACATCATGATAATTCTTGTGCTGCCAAAGGTGGAAATGTCACTATCCTAGGCGGCTATTCATTCATTCATTCATTCATTCATTCATTCTGTTCCCTAGTAACTTGTCCCGCACTGTTGGAAGCACGGACACAAAAAGCACATCAAAACGTGCGGAACTTTTTTATTTATTTATTTGTTTTATTTTTTTACAATTCTTCTCAACGATTCCGAAAAAAATCCCAAAAAACAGTTTTAAAATTTTCATTGGAAAATATATTTTGTAATTTCACTTAAGTTTTGCTTAATTTGAAAACCCTGTTTCGATTTTCATTCTAATCTTCACTTTGTACAAGATAATAAGATAACTGCTTCTGTCTTTCTGTACTACTATAGTATGTGTGTTGTCTTTTTAAATTGTCTGTCATTGCATTTGTTATACAAAAGATATGGTGATTAAAAAAAAGTGGCGTAAAGTGTTCGTCCAGGAATTTCCTCTGTGAAGGTTTGTTCATTGAAGTAGTGATATCCTCCACTGAGCTCCCGTTTCTCATGAGTTATCATAGCTAATTATCAACCACAGACCTGCTGCAAGTCAGAAATACCAGGAGGATTATTCACCTCGAGTGGTACCAACATCTGTCATTTTGAGTCGTGGCCATGAACTAATTTTACTGCTTTCAGTTTTCTCGATAACATAAGTGAAACAGGTTTTACTATAAGAACTCCACACGTCATTTGTGATTCCAGTGACAGCAGGTAACTGACGTCAGAGGTCTCTGATGGACTGAACAAAGTCCAGGATGATGTTTGGTCTGGACCCTCTGTTCCTCCAGGAATCCCTCAGCAACATGTGTGTGACCAGGAGACCAGCTCCGGCCTGCAGATTAAAGAGGAGCAGGAGGAGGCGGAGCCTCCCCAGGTCAAAGAGGAACCTGAAGACGTCTGCAGCGCACAGCCCGTGGTGAAGCTGGAGCCCGACACCTTGATGGTGACTGTCACTGGCGGGGAGAGCGACCACAGTGAGGCTGAAGCAGACGACCAGCAGCTCCCCTCCCACAGCTCCGTCCGGAGGTTCATCAACCGGCAGCTCACTGCCGCCGCTGTAGAGATCTTCAGTGTGGTGGAACAAACCGTGGAGCGGTACGAGGAGACGGATCGCAGCAGGCGGCGGGAAGTCGACTGGAAACCCACAGGAACAGGTACGTGAGACTGTGACTGGATGAACGCCAACACAGGACTGGGAGGGTGAGGTTTCTCTCCTCCGCCTCCAAAATGTCAGGAGTTTGTGTGGGATTACACAAAGAGCCTGAAAGATCTGGGACGAAATATGATCGTGGGAGAATCATTGGTAAAACCAGTCGGGCTTGAGTCAGTCGTAATCGGTCACAAACCCGCGACGCCATCGGACTGGGTCTGATATTCGGGGAGTCGCGGCAGGTTGCGGCGATCACGTCAGCTTAAACAAGCCAATAGAAATTCAGTATGACGTGACGTAGTTATTCAACACACTGAGTGGCGGCTTGGTAGAGCGGTCGTCTCCCTATCGGAAGGTTGCAGGTTTGATTCCCATCTCCACCCGTCCACATGCCGAAATGTCCTTGAGCAAAACACTGAACCCCAAAGTTCTCCCAGTGGAGTGACAGCGCCTTGCATGGTAGCCGCCTCCGTATGGGTGAATGTGATCAACAATGTTTAGCGCTTTGGGGCTGCTCACACAGTTATAATCACAGTTTATAGAAGTGAAGTCCATTTACCATTTTCCTCGAAGCCACGCCCACGTCTATTTTCTCCTCCTCCTCCAAACATAACAGAACCACCAGGGCCACAGTTCTGTCCTTTTATTTTTCGTGGATGGTTGATGCACGCTTATGTCATCTTATTCTTGCAGAGTCGCGTCGCGTCGGCGCAGATTCAGCTCATACAGTCTGCAAAAAGCATTTTTAAAATTCCTCTCGTACAGTCACGAACCGTGTGACGACCCCGTCGGCCGAAAATCTTGCTGCTTGCAGCCTCCAACAGAATCCTGCAGAAGACTTCTCATAAATCTCACGCCATTGTTGGGCTCAGTTCTCATTTTAATGGCGCCTCATTTGACAGGATGAAGCACAAGCAGAAGATACCGAGAAAACTGTAGCATGCGTAGAAGTCATTAGCCTGATTTACATATTTGGACGTGAACAGCGAAGACCAGTAGAAAAGAGTACTGTAGTTGTGTCGGGATTACTTCATGGTGTTGCGTTGTACTTCCAGGCAGTCCGCCGCCACATTTCTACAGGGAGAAGCTGCTGTGTGACGTGGAGACGAGCTCCGAGCCGGACCAGGAGGAAATCCAGTCTTTTCAGATCAAAGAGGAGGACGTCTGCACCAGTGAGGAGGGCGAGTCGTTTATACTGAAGGAGGAGCCTGACGCCTTCCTGGTGACGCCCTCTGACAAGCCATTCGAGTCGCATCAAGTCGGCGAGCAGCTGATTTCCCTGAGCTGTGCGGCGGCGGCGGCGAGCAGCAGATACGTCGACTCGGCACCAAGTCAACCTGCGGCGCTGACGACCAACGACGAGCTTCCCTTCGTCGTGGTCAGCACCTCCCCCACCTCAGACACACACACCGACTCAGAGCAAAAGACTTTCAAATGTGAAACTTGCGGAAAGGCCTTCGGCCGCATTCAGCAGCTACGGAAACACCGCAGAATCCACACAGGTGAGAAGCCGCATTGTTGTCCAACGTGCGGGAAAAGATTTATCCAAAAGCAAAACCTGAAAACTCACATGAAGACCCACACGGGTGAAAAGCCATTTTCCTGTGACGCATGCGGTAAAAACTTCAGTCAGAAAGGACACTTAAAAAGTCACATGAACATTCACACAGGTGAGAAGCCGTATTTCTGTGACACGTGTGGTAAACACTTCAGACATAAAATTTCTTTTTTGATCCACATGAGGAATCACACAGGTGAGAAACCGTTCCTCTGCAACACCTGTGGGACAGCTTTCACTAACTCAGCAGCACTGAAAAAACATACGATTATTCACACAGGTGAGAAGCTGTTCTCCTGTGAGATGTGCTCCAAAACGTTTAGGATCCAGAGAAACTTGATGGTACACATGAAAACTCACTCCGACGTGAAGTCGTTTTTCTGTGAAACGTGTGGCAAAGGCTTCAGCCGGCAGGGTAACCTGTTGGCCCACATGCGGACTCACACAGGTGAGAAGCCTCACCACTGTGAAATATGTGGGAAAACTTTCAGTCGACACAGTAACTTATCAGTCCACATGAGAACTCACACGGGTGCGAAGCCACACACTTGTGAGACATGTGGAAAGAGTTTTAGTCAACAAAGCTCTTTGGCTGCCCACAAAAGAATTCACACAGGTGAGAAGCCATATTCTTGTGAAATATGTGGCAGGGGTTTCACCGAACACGGGAATATGCTGGTCCACAGGAGAACTCACACGGGTGAGAAGCCGTATTCCTGTGCAGTCTGTAGGAAACGATTCAGTCAGCAGACTTCTTTGTCTGCACACATGAAAACTCACACAGGTGAGAACCTGCAGTCTTGACTGCTGTGAATTCAAGCCCATCGACATTCATAACCTTCACGTGTGTATTGCATGTCACGTTGTGTGAAGTTAGTAAATTAAGTGTCACGTTGCACATCCAATACGAGGCCATCATGTGAACCAGTGGGACGGTTGATCTTGTTTTTTGTTGATCTTCTGAATGCATGAGCAGTTTTTAGAGTTTTATTTAAAAAATCCAGATCTCTCCACCTGTGTGAACAGTCACACCCTCTGACGTGGAGGCGGAAGTACGATACGCTCATGAATTCAGTGGGTTACCTGTTTAACCTGCGTTCATTTACCGTCACCTGTCGGGTCATTGACCACAGACGTCTTCAACAGCTTTTACCATAAACTTTGATGCATTAATCGTTTAAATCTGAAAGATTAGAGCTGAACGAATCATGTTCATATAGCAACTGAAAACAAAAAGTGATTTAAGGTTTTGTACAGTGTAAGGATATTACTGCGATCGTACAGAGTCAAAACTTAAATCAAAAGGTTCCAGGAAGTGTCCGGCTGTTGAAGGTCGGTATTTATACTTTAAGCATCAGCTTTAAGGTGAAAGTTGTTGTTTTTTAAATCAGATTTTATAATTACATGTTGCAGCACCAGTTTGTAACGGCCACTCCTGCGAGATGAAGGCCAGCTGTTTAAATTCCCCACACATATGATCCTAACTCTTTGATTCACATTTTCAATGTGATTTAATGCTGGGACTGTGTTTCTTTGCATTTCAAGTCACTTCATTATACGAATGAGTATTGCTTTAATATGTTGTTTTTGATTAGTTCATGTCATTATTTCTGTTTATCCTCTCTTGTCATGTGAACACAAAATAGTTTAATATTACAACAACTTTATACACGAGTCAGAATAGACCAAAGTGTGATTTTCTACTTCATTAATTCATCCTATAACAATCATTTGCTTCAAATATTCACTTCCACTGTGGTTTGGACCAAACAAACATACATTTGATATTTGAAACTTGTTTATTTGACATTTTATCACATAATCAAATTCCTCTGATAACCGATAACGTGACAGTTGAATTAAACTGTATCAGTAACTATGTTATGAAACTGTTATTTTGTGAAGTTGGGAAGGAAAACACATTTAACCAAAAAACAATATTTACTGAATACCTGAAATAGTAACTGATAGAACACATTAATTTCAATGATATCGCAGATAAACACTCAGAAATACATGAAATAACGCAGTTAACGGATATGGGTCATTTAGGTGAAATGAAGTGTTACAAAACAGTTTCTATAAAAAAAGTAAAATGTGAAGAAATTATAAGAATGATGTGTATTTAAATTGAGAAATACCAGAAATACACTGAAAACAATTCATTGCAAAGATATTGCACAAAGAAAACTGAGGTGAGTCACTTTGGACACGTTGTGCATTGAAGGGTTAACGGATGAATTAAGTATGAGATGCTTTATCAGCTCTCACGAAAGAAACTCACTTTTTGAACTATGTATGAAGGGATTGTCCGCCTCCTTTATTGTTATTTGAATGAACTTGTATCTTAGTTCCTCTTCAATGAACTGTTAAAACCGTGACGGGAGGCTGTCACTCCGGCTTCTTTGCCAAAGAGGAACGGCATCAGGATTTTTTTATTCAGATTGAGGAATGCCATGGGCAAGATGATCTAAAACCTATTGTTTTAATAAAAAATAATTTCTTGTGTTTATTGACTGATTCTTTTGAAAGTGCGTGAAATGTGAACAATGCTTGTGATGTATTAGTAGTACTGGGTAGGTAGACTGAGGGAAGACCTTCGAATCGTCACTTTATTTTTGCACACATGACAATATTTTGACTTTGAAAACTCACACACAGACACACACACACACACACACACACACACACACACACACACACACACACTTACTTTCTGGAGGTTCTCTCAAAGACTTCTTATATTTTAATAAATTTTATACCGTATTTGTATAGAGAGGAAGTTCAGTTATATAACAAAGTCACTATTTTAGAAATTCTTCTGAGAGGCCTCATTATGCAGAATTTTGACTTTACACAATCAGTGGTATAAAGATTACTACTAATCACTAGAATGGAGCACTTATAGAAACTAAAGTTTTCACCTTAATTTATTATTAATTATTATTTAAGTGTGTGTTTGAAGAATTAACTTGTTGGTGAAAATGCTACTTTATCCAGTAGGTGTGTGTGTATATATGAGAGCTGAATCATTTTAATTAAAAAAACACAAAAACAACACCCAGCGCAGGTTGTCCCCGCCCAACTTCCGGTTCTCTTGTCTTCACTTCCGGTTGTCTTCCGCGTGAGTGCAGCAGTCCGTGGCCCTTCTCTTTCATTAGTCACACCGGGACAAAACCTCTTTAAATTCACCGACAGCAGCGCCGTTGTGTCACATTAATAACATTCCACATCCTGCCGTTTAAATGAGTCCAGTTCGGCATTTGAGAGACTTTGTAACTCAGAGATTAACCGCTGCTGCTGTGGAAATCTTCTCCGTGTTTGAACAAACTATCGCCCGGTACGAGGAGGAGCTCGACCGGCAGCGGAGAATACCGGAGATCACCTGGAAACCTGGAGTAAAGTCCACAAGAGCAGGTAGGTGAAGTCTGGATGAAAACGTGAATCTGACTGATGGGGGGCCTGATTGGAGGTTCTGGTGGTCCTGGTGGAGATTCTGGTGGTTCTGGTGGAGGTTCTGATGGTCCTGGTGGAGGAGCCTGTTGGGAGCCCAAATGATTAGACTAAACTCAGCGTTGATGATGTAACTTGTTTACTAATAGACAAGAAATCAGGGATTCATACAGAACCGGACAAAAGCAAATCTTCATACATTACTATCTTTTTAAAAAAAATGAATACGTTTCTGTCAAATGTTCTCTCAGATAGTCTTTGACAAGTTTAATTTATCTGTCCTGAAACGCTTGCTTTATAACCCTGTTGGAAATGCCTTGATGGCAGACGGATGTTTCTTGGATATATTGTGATGATTTGTGCTTCTTATTTTACCACAAAAGTTCAAGCTGGTGTCAAAGGAAAGAAACACAGTTCTCTGATGGACTGAACAAAGTCCAGGATGATGTTTGGTCTGGACCCTCTGTTCCTCCAGGAATCCCTCAGCAACATGTGTGTGACCAGGAGACCAGCTCCGGCCTGCAGATTAAAGAGGAGCAGGAGGAGGCGGAGCCTCCCCAGGTCAAAGAGGAACCTGAAGACGTCTGCAGCGCACAGCCCGTGGTGAAGCTGGAGCCCGACACCTTGATGGTGACTGTCACGGGCGGGGAGAGCGACCACAGTGAGGCTGAAGCAGACGACCAGCAGCTCCCCTCCCACAGCTCCGTCCGGAGGTTCATCAACCGGCAGCTCACTGCCGCCGCTGTAGAGATCTTCAGTGTGGTGGAACAAACCGTGGAGCGGTACGAGGAGACGGATCGCAGCAGGCGGCGGGAAGTCGACTGGAAACCCACAGGAACAGGTACGTGAGACTGTGACTGGATGAACGCCAACACAGGACTGGGAGGGTGAGGTTTCTCTCCTCCGCCTCCAAAATGTCAGGAGTTTGTGTGGGATTACACAAAGAGCCCGAAAGATCCACAGAAGACCTGATCTCTAAAGGCTCCAACAGAATCCTGCAGATTTACCTGCATCACCTGTAAAGACATTTGTCTTTCGGTGATTCATTCTTAATTGTGAGAAACTGACATCTGTGGGATGAAATGACAAAAAAAAAAAGAAGCTCATTTTGTTGCTTTTGGTTTCTGTTTTGAGCTTCTGGTGTCTTCTTCTCCATCTTCCATTGAATGTTTATGGGATCAGCTTGTGCGTCTCAGTGACCAGAGCAGCACAACATTGACTGTCTACAGAATAGAATAGTGAAGGGCCCTGCGTACTTCCATAAGAGCAAGGGGAAAAGTTCGGCTGTGAACTCTGCTTGTTCGGCAGGAGAGTTCATACTCCGAGAAGAAGCTGTTGAACTCACAGGCCACGTCCCCTAAACACAACCAGACGCCTGTAAAGCAGCATTTTAACTTTTCAACTGCACAGCCTATTTCTCTCTTCAAATGTTTTCAGAAACACTTTTCACTAATAAAAGAGAAAGTTTGTGTCCGAGCCGCCGTGTTGGTTCGGCGTTAACTGCAGGAGCTGAGTGATGCCTTCAGGTGCATCACGTAACTCCGATCAGTGCTACGTTGCTACATGCTATACGCTAAACATGATTCAGACATGACTGACAGTCATTGCGAGATGGAACGTGTGTAAATACGAAACAGACAGCCCTCTTGCAGACTTGTGGCAGAATACGAAAGTAAACGAGCCAAATCTGACCAAACACAAGACTTTGTGGCCCACGCAGCCCGAGTTCCAGCCGTGTGCCACCGAGAGACTTCGGCCCGGAGCGTTGGCACTGCAGAACAACATTTTTTCAGCCAGACGAACTGAGCGGAGAAAATGACGTCATTTTTTTGGGCAAGACTCTGAAGTGTCCGAACTTTATTCTTGTTCTCATGGAGGATGAATCCGCCTTTAGAAACACCAGTAGAGTAGTGGAGTCCGGTCGGGATCATCTTTAGTCACCTTGGATTGTGGACCTGGGCACCGTTAGGCCCCCGGCGCCACACCGAGCCCTTTTGCTCTGCTTGACCGGCCCTCAGGTGTCACTGGGAAATTATCGGCTTTATTACACCTAACATAGGGGCTGGACGATTTGGCCTAAAAAAAAAAAAAATCTATGAATTTCTTAAGGAAAGATTTGAGTTTCGATTTTTTTCCCCCAAATGCACCTAAAAATGACTGCAGACATCAGATATCTTGTCAAAAGTGCAACTTTATTGCTGTGATTGTCCTCAGAGCTAAAACTTATGTAAACGGTCCCAAAATAAAAAATAAATAAGGCTCTGTCACTCAAAATAAATTGCAAAATAAAATTCTTTTTTAGCTACAAATTTGATAAATCGATTAAATAAATGTAGTTTTTGGCCAGGCCTAACCTAATATAGTCACATTTTCTCCATAATTGGACGTTATTACTCTATTGGTTGAGTCGAGCATCTTGGCTAGCAGAGCGAGCTATTGTTAGCTTGCAACAGGAGTTCATAAAAATCGTGCAAAAAAAAAAAAAAATCCACATTTTATTGAGAGATAATTCCTATTCAGTAAAATTCAAGTCAGCTCAGTAGTAGTAGTAGTAGTAGTCGTAGTAGTAGTTGATGTGGCCCTTTTGGGTAAATTAGTTGCCCACCCCTGTTTTGTTGTGTGGTGTTTTGTTGCGTTGTACTTCCAGGAAGTCCGCCGCCACATTTCTACAGGGAGAAGCTGCTGTGTGACGTGGAGACGAGCTCCGAGCCGGACCAGGAGGAAATCCAGTCCCTCCAGATCAAAGAGGAGGACGCCTGCACCAGTCGGGAGGGCGAGTCGTTTGTACTGGAGACAGACGACTTCCTGGAGACGCCCCCTGACGAGCTCAGCGAATCGGATCAAGTCGACGAGCAGCTCATGTCTTTCGGCTGCGCGGCGGCGAGCAGCAGGTACGTCGACTCAGCGTCAAATCAGAACCTGGAGCTGATGTCCAACGAGGAGCTTCCCTTCTTCAGCCTGAGCGCCGCCATGACGTCGACCAACCCGGGCCAAAGCTGCGCCACGTGTGACATCTGTGGCGCGGCCTTTAAACTCATTTCTCAGTTGCAGAGACACCGCGCAGTCCACGCAGGTGAGAAGCCGCAGTCTTGTCCAGTGTGCGGGAAGATATTCTTGCAGTCGCGATCCTTGAAAAATCACATCAGAAATCACACAGGTGAGAAGCCGTACTCCTGCGCGGAATGTGGGAAAAAATTTGGTCAGAAAGGACACTTGAAAAGTCACATGAATATTCACACAGGTGAGAAGCCGTTTTTCTGTGAAGCGTGTGGAAAGCGTTTTTGTCAAAAGAGCAATTTGATTTCCCACAGCAGGATTCACACAGGTGAGAAGCCGTACTCCTGTGAGATTTGTGGCAGGAGTTTCACAGGACGCGGTAATCTGTTGGTTCACTTGAGAACTCACACAGGTGAGAAGCCGTATCCCTGTGAAGTCTGTGGGAAATGTTTCAGTCGGCAGGATGCCTTGTCTGCGCACATGAGAACTCACACAGGCCACAAGTCACACTCTTTAAAACCTGAGAGCGAAATATCTGAGTCATCCGATATGTCATAATGTAAGAATGAATTCAAATAAGGACGTAGATTTCATTATCAAGCACATTGTACTTGTATATCCTGCGTGTGTGTGTGTTTGTTGCATGTCAAAGTGACTGAAATAAAATATGGTTTCCATCCAATATGAGACTGTCGTGTTAATCCTTCACGTTCTGAATTATATTCAGGGAAGTCTTTGCAAGAAGGTCACGTTCAATCCAATCTTCACCTGTGTGAAGAGGTGTTTCCATTGCATGGAACTGGGGAGTGTGATATTGTTATGAATTCAGTTACTCATTTAATCTGCATTCCATATTCATTTACCGTCACCTCCGAAATGTCACGCCAATATTTCTGATGTATTAAAAAATTATGTTTGGAAGATTACAAGGATTATATCCTGAATGGGCAATTTTAATTCACCAGCCGAAAATAAAAATTATTTAAAGTAGAAGAGAAGATGCCTGAAGGACTACTACAATGCCTGTCAGTGGAATTCATGGAACAGATGACATACGTGAAGATAATCTATATTTATGGAATACCAAACTTTAATATGAACGTCTTCATGAAGTGTCCTTCTCCTCTGAGCCTGGTTCTGCAGGTTTCTTCCTGTAAAAAGACTTTTTTTTTCTCTCCACCATACCTGCTCAAATGGAGTTGTCTGTTTTTCTCAGTAAAGGTGTCTTGAAGTGAAGTTTGTTTTTGTCGCTCCAGAAATAAAACCGAATTGCTCTAAAACTTGAATTTGTTCTAATGGATTCCGCTGCAGTGCTGTCTGATGGTTGCCGGTAGGGGGCACTGTGACCCTGCTCGTTACTTTCCGTCCAGAACAGACGGAGAGAAGAAGCCGGATGTGCCGGACCCTCTGCAGTGTTCGTGTCAGTGAAGAGAAATGTTCCTGTCATTGCCGTCCTGAGGCTCTCCGGACCGGATCGTCCTCCGCCGGCAATTCCGTGGCAACAAGCGGCTGCTCCTCCCGCTGTCTGCGGCTTCTCACGGTGCGGAGTGAAGGACTTCTAGCCCTGAAGAGTCCGCAGGAAGGAGGAACAACAGAACCAGGTTGGACCGGAAGTGGACCGCCGGAAGAGAGATGGAGCATCAACAGCAACAAACCGTCTGTGAGTGCAGATAGTACACAGTATAAATCGGTTATTTACGGAATACTTAAACGTTTCTGTCGTGACAATAAATCCTTGATAAACGAGTCGCTGTCTTGGGTTGAGCATTAAATATACCCTGGTTTCCATGGTAACGTATGACACTGCACCTCTGTATTCAACTTGCCATAAATATATAATATATCTGGGATGCTTCTTTGCCTATAAAAATACAACACAGTCATTCCAAGATACTTTTACTGTGGAAAAAAAACTATTTAACTTGAGCAAGCAGAGGAGACGATGGGAAGAAAAAACTTGTTTTTAACAGGAAGCTTCCTGCAGAACCAGACTTTCTGCAGAACCAGACTGAGAGGAGGAGAAACTTGCACCAGCTCAGTGCACTAAAGGTCTCCCATCAGTCTAAACCTCCAGCAGCTGGACTAGAAAACGGTCCAGGGTCCTGAAGCAGCTCATTAAATAGAAAAGACTTGAGAAGCTCCTTCAGAGGAGAGACTGTCAGTCTCCCTAACTGACCCTGGGAGCTGGTTCAGATTTAGACGGTCAAACAATCCTATAATGCTTTGCTCTGTGGCGTTGCACGTCACGTCCCACATTTTCCCAGAAGCCTGCTGGTATTCAGAGCCTGATCAGGAAAATAAAGACGAAGTGTCGGAGGGCAGCATTGCTTCTGGGCCTGACAGGATCGGAGTACTCGGGAATACGCGATAACGGGATGCATTTTCATTTTGAACGGGTTTTTATTTTCATCATCCAACAGCTCCTGAGCGTCTCCTATTGTCAGAGCCTGAACTGGACATGAACTGGAGTCTTTTCTCTGTGAGGGGACAGTTCTCCTGCGAATGCCACAGAATAATGTTGTGTTTGCACACTTCAACTTTTAGCAACATCGTAAAGTGGCTGACAGCCGATTCGATTTTCTCAAATCTCTCTCCATTGCGTTGCTTCATCTCTTCCAGACAAGCCACAGCAACATGTCTGTAAGGTGGAGCCGCTCTGTGACCAGACCACAAACTCCAGCCGTTACCAGGACGACCTGGAGCCTCCACAGAACCACGAGGACTTCAAGGAACCAGAGGCTCTGCAGATTAAAGAGGAACCGGAGGAGCCATGGTCCATACCGGAAGGAGGACAGTTTATTTTGAAAGAAGAGAGTGACTTCTTCTTGCAGACTTCCCCCGAGGGCGAAATGAACCCCCCCATGTTAGAGAACCAGTGTGACACATACTCTGACAAAGTGTGTCTTGAGTGTAGCTTCTGCGGAAAAGCCTTTAGGTTTATTTCCCAAGTGGAGAAACATCACAGAATCCACACGGGTGAGAAGCCGTACTCCTGCCAAGCATGCGGGAAAAGATTTGTTCAGAAACAACACTTGCAAGCTCACATGCTGATCCACACGGGTGAGAAGCCGTATTCTTGTGAAACGTGCAGCAAACGTTTCAAACAAAAAAAATCTCTTTTGATCCACATGAAAATTCACACGGGTGAGAAGCCTTACCTCTGCAACACTTGTGGAAAAAGATTTACTGATCCGTCAACTCTGAGAAAACACACGGTAATACACACAGGTGAGAAGCCACATTCTTGTGAAATATGTGGTAAAAGTTTTAGTCGACACAGTAATGTGTTGGTTCATATGAGAACTCACACAGGTGAGAAGCCTTACCTCTGTAACACTTGTGGAAAAAGTTTCACTGACCCATCAACACTGAGAAAACATAAAGAAATCCACACTACCGTATTAGGCCCGATCAATAAGCCCTTTTCCTGTGAAACATGTGGAAAACGCTTCAGTAAAGAAAGTAATTTCTTGGTCCATATGAGAACTCACACAGGTGAGAAGCCATATGCCTGTGAAACGTGTGGAAAATGCTTCAGCAGACACAATCATTTGTTGGTGCACATGAGAACCCACACAGGTGAGAAGCCTCATTCTTGTGACACGTGTGGGAGACGTTTCAGTCAGCGTGGCAGCCTGTTGCACCACATAAGAACACACACGGGTGAGAAGCCGTTTTCCTGTGAAATATGCAGCAAAAGTTTTAGTCGAAACAGCCATTTGTTGGTCCACATGAAAACTCACGCAGGTGAGAAATAGCTGTCTTGAAAGATTTGAGGACAAAAACTCACATTTACGCAACGTTTCAAGTGAAAACATGTCGATTTTGGTTTCAGGTTTACACACATTCTTAAAATGATGTCTGTGTACGCAAAAACAGCAGGAAGCCTGAAAACTGTAGTTTTCATGTTGGGCCACTAATGGGTGCTGTTAGTTTTTGTAATGAAACCACACACACACATGCAGCAGAGAACAATGAGCTCTAAACATTAACAATGGGAGAACGCGGACATTCTAGTGGACAGACCACCAAGTTGGATTGTTATTATGGTGACCGTCAAAATAAAACTACCAAGTACTGGGAGTCATGACACCACGGAGAAAACGTTGTTCTTATTGGCTCGACTGAGCATGTGCAGAAGAACCATCTACATCTCTCCCATCTGCATAGCAACAGAGTCTGAGCTTTTTCGAAAAGTTTCACCTCGGGCGGCGGCTGTTCTCACCAAGTTACGTTTCCAGTGGTTCCGAACACCGTTGTCGGGTAAAACAGGCACACAAAGCACAATGGAGGTTTTATGTTCTCACTTGAAATTGTTGCCACGTAAACCGGCCTTAAGAACGGAGCACATCAGGCGTGTGCTCGCTCCAACAGCCTGTGGGTGTTGTTGTATGTCACATTATGGGAGCTTAGTCTCATTAAATATTTCAATTCACTAATACTTTTCCTATATGCGAATGCCAAACTTGTACATGATGAAATATGTGATGCATGCTTCGAATTTTTAAATTTGAATTTTTAAAACCTGCTTGTTATTCAAAGCACCCTTTTGGGGGAGAATGTCACTTTTAACAACTGTGAATGAATGTCAACAGGAAAACAAACTGGGAGCATGATTCCATGTCAGATTGGGCAGGATGCTGGTTTAACCTTGTGCTTTGTGAGAAGTAAAAGTTCACTGAATTAGCTGCCAAGTGTCTTTTCATTGTGTCCTGATGAGATCACAACTATTAGATAACATAACAATGGTATGAAATTCAATCAACCGAGAAATCCAGCAATCAATCCATACTTCAGGTGCATTGAGGTAATGCTGTGGTTTCACCCTACTCTAAAATCAAATGGATTTATTCCAGTATACGTTTCTTCTAATTTGAACCTTTTACCTCAAGAGTCAGTGTGTTTTCCACACTATAACTCTGAATAGTTGTAGTGTAGCAGATACCGGCAGATTTAAGTTACCTGTTACCTGTTGTGATTCTACTGCACATTGAACTAAAACTATTCTACTTTTTAATTATCAAAATTTGCTACCTAAAAGTTAAAATCGTAAATTAAATGGGCTCTGGGGGTCAAGGGTCAAGCTCAGGAACCCGCAGTGGTGACGTCTAGAAATGGAACCAGCGAACTCCAAATCACTTTTTCTTTACATTTTTTATTAACAATTTTATAAACAACAATATTGAATGTGCCAAGGGCACATTACATTTAACAGAAGAAAAAACAAAAACAAAAGATAGTTGGTTTTCATTGCCTTCTCATTTTGAAGTCCAAGAATTGATGAAAGTTAAGTTTGGAATTTACCTAAAAATAAAAAGTTGAACAAAAAAACCCCAACAAAAAACAATGTATTTTTCTTTCTTGTTGTCATTGAAAAAGACATTATAACATTAAATGTTATTATATTAAATATAAATATATAAATACGTATATTATAAAGACGTTATAATATTAAATGTTATCCTATTGAAGATAAATAGAAATATATAAAGACGTTATTATAATATAAAATGTTATCATATTAAAGATAACGGAAATAAATAAAGATTTTATGAAGTCCCTTCAGCGGATGATGGCGCTCGCGAACAGCTTGGCACGAACTCCGCCATGTTTGGTCCTGGATGGGCGCTGGCCCCGCCCCCCACCTCGCCGTGTCCTTATAAAAGCTCCCGCAGCCTCGGTCATCCTCAGAGACCAGCAGCACCGGAACCCGTCTCCGACGTTGGAGGGTCACGTTTACCCAAAACTTCTTTTCAAATGGGCCCCGTCGCCTAGCGTTCACCCCCACCGGTCTCGACTGAGTTGAACCGCGTGCTACCGAACACCGAGCACGACTGAGCCCCGGAGAGGTGAGCCAGCAGCCGGCCGGGTGAGGGGCTGAGGAGGGGGAGAAAATGGAGGGGCGAACAGAGCGGCTTGTTGTGTGAGGAGGGCTGGGGCCATGAGCCCCGCAACGTCCCTGGAAATTTCTGGAAGTGTTTGTTTATTGGAACATAAATCAGACTCCCGCCGCCGTTAAACCATCTCCTCGCCTATAGATGGATTCAACTCAGTTTAACGTTTCTCTAAAACTTTAAACCTTCATTGTTGGAGACAAATTCCTCCAGACGTCTAATGTACCGGACAGACACTATCCGGTGTGTATGTTTGCACATTTTTGCCTAAAATCCCCCGTTTCCCCGCAGTCCCTTCGCGTCAAAATGTCGGTTGGCGCAGTGGATGTAAACAAGCGGGTGACGTCACTGCGAAATGCTCACAACATGTAAACAAAACGCTTTTTTAAAATGAGATTTTCTGCCTGGTGGTGGCTACGTTTTAATGTTTCTATGACCCGCCTGGAAGGTTGCGCTTGTTTTTGTTTCTGCAAGAGCAGACTGGTGTCTTCTGGATCGTTTTAGCGTCGTTTCTTCATTGTCTTAAGCATCTTTCATTCTTGCACACATTCTTCATATTTTGTGCAATTTATTCAAAAGTGAAATACTTCCATGTTATGTTTGGCTGACCATAACCCTGAACCTCAGGTGTCTGTTGTTGTTGTTGCATTTGATTCTGGTTCTGTTTAAGAACACCGTTAATCCTGTTTGATTCTTTTGTTTTTTTGTGATGTGGAGAATGACTGAGTGTGTAAAAAGAGAGCTCTGGGTATATTATTACCATTTATTCATGGCTTCACTAGTACAGTGGTTCACCTTGGTTGTTCATGGGTAGTGAACCAATTTGGTTTTTCACTCTGTGGAAGCTGATCGAGGCTGAAGCAGTAAGATGTTCTAAATATGTAAAGTCCATTTATATTGACTATATATTCTGACAAATGATAAAAGTAAAACTGGCTTTTTGCATCAGAAAAGACTTGCTGGCGAATAGAAGCAATCGCAGCTCAGTCTGAATAACTACAACCTGATTATCTTCAGTGTGAGGAGTTTGTTTTCTCTTCAGACCTCTTCAGTGTTTACGGATCCTAGAAATGGCTCGGGTGGTTCCTCAGACGGGGGCTGATCTAAGGCCTTTGTGTTGAGCTCATCAGGACTGAAGGCGTTTCTCTGCCGCGGGAAACAGAATGAAATCCCTTGTTTGTAGTGAGTCACGCCGCTCCGATTCAACCGCTCTACGTTTGCCCTCCTCAGGTTTCCATCAAGCACAGTACAACGACCAGCACCAGAAGAATGGCGGCTATCCCAGCAGGCGGTTCTCTCGTGGCGACCACCGACTACTACCGAAGTGAGTTTCTCCTTCCTGTGGAGACCAAACCGAACTCGTGACTTCTATTCAACCCAAACGATGCTCATTCACCAATATTTCAGGACGTGTTTGTCCTTGAAGCACCTTTCAAAGCCACAAATCAAAACTGTGTGACATACATGTGCAGTAAAATCTGTTGGAAGTGGTCAAACTGACTAAAAAATCTCAAATTCTTTAACAGTCGATTGCTAACTGTCATATTAGACAACGCCAAAGCTTTGAGAACCTCCAGAAGTAATAGTGGTAATATCGCAGGTTGTGTCTTCTGAGTCACTGGTTTTATCTGCACAGTCATGAAATATTCGGTAAGTTTTCAGCAGGAATCTCTCACTTGTTTGCTCTTTCTGGTGTCCAGTCTTTACCTGCAGACGATGATTCAGTCACTTTCATTCGCGTATTCCAATACTTTAGTTTTCTGCTTCGTATATATATTTTTACCTGTGTGTGTGTGTGTCTGTCTTTTGTGGTGTGTATTGTTGTGTACTTGCTGCGCTGCATCTCTGGCAGATTTCAGGGTCAAACTGGGTCTTTCAAAATCCATTAGTGCTGTTAAACTGAACCCTCCGCAGAGGGAAACAAGATAAGATAAGATAAGATATCCCTTTATTTATCTCGCATGTGGAGAAATTTGCGGTGGTAAACAGGATAGTAAACAGAAGGAAGCACACGTAGCAGAAACTAAAAAAAGTCACTAAACACGAAAACCTGCTTGCGTCTACAATCAGGAGCACGTCAAGATATTTTCTGTAATAAATAACTTTCATCACAGTTAAAGTGAAAACTAGACCGACCTAATTTGGTTAACCAAGTTGTAATGCATGCAGAAGCTTTTCCTTTGAGTCACCGCCGAGGGTGATCGTGCAGAACCGTCCGCGGTTCAAGGAGGCGACTTCCTCTCCGCCTGGTTGACGGTGGTTTGTCTCTGCAGGGCGCATCGGCTCCACCTCCAGCAGCAGCTCTTGTGGCAGTTCGGAGTACAGCGGGGAGGTCATCCCTCACCACCCAGGTGAGGTCAACCACAACCACGTCACCTGCTTTCGTTAGGAAAACAACACGAAACATTTCTGCAAAACACAACAACAACAAAAAAAAAAGTTTCCTCTTGAAACTTTGTGTCATCGGAGCTTTATTCAGCCGGACTTTCAGGATCTGTAGTTTCTTCTTCTGTCTCCTGTTTACGTCCGTTCTGCTTTAGATGGCGTTTCCTCTATCGGGATGTTTGCTGTTTTATTGACCAAGAACGGTGTGTGCCGACACTACGGCACATGATGTCCCTAATGCGTTGTTCACTTTGGTTACTGTTTAAACTGTTGTGTGTTAACGTCAGTTGTCCACAGGTGGAGGGCTTTTTGGGGACATGAGTAACTTTGTCTTGTAAAGAGATCTCAATCAGCAAAGGAACATTTTGTTCTGCACGACAACCAAATGTTTTGTGTGTAGCAATCAGTTCCACCAGTTTCTACATATCTGAGGGTTATTTAATTCTGAAAACCTCCTCCTTTGTTTCATAATGTGACGAGCGATGGCGTCAGATTGTTCCATACATGGTTACAAAGTCTTACTATGGCAGTTTTCTAATCTAATCTGTGGTCATTTGTCTTTAACATCAACTCCCCCTGCTATTACGCCGAGTCGGCATTATGTTCACAAGAACCACGTGAGTGCTGCTTCTCGTCCAAACAGAAATCGCCGCTTCCTCTCCAGACATTAAACCTTCATCATTCTTTTGAGAAAAAAACATTTCAAACCTTTTCAGAAAGATTATACACCTTTTTTCTATTTTTGTACCATTGTAGCTCACTAACATAAAATCAGTTTGTCAAAAGGACAAATTTCAGTTTTTTTTTGTGAAGTAAAAAGTTCACTAGATCAGGGGTGTCAAACATCTGGCTGACCCTGTCCGAGAGGCTCCAATCCTCCAAACCACCAAGGAAATGGTAAGAAAAAAAAAAAAAAACAGCTCAGAAAACATTTATATTCAGTTTCTTAACGGTAGCAACACAACGCTGAGGGTTCATCATGGTAACCATCAAACTGGCCTCGCTGTCAGAGACCATGCAGCAGCTCCAGGGGTTTCATTAAAATTGGTTCATGTTGAGATTGGAGTTATTTTCAGTGACATTTGTTTGGTTTTGCAGAAATATTGACATTTTCTTTGTTTGTGCTGCAACAAAGAAACTTAATGGTCATTCTGGTTAATATTTCACAGGCCGGTCTGACGCCCCCGTACCAGAGGATATTCTTTGATGCACCACAGTGGCCTGGAAAATATATTCTAATAGACAGTTTTCTCTATTTTACTAGTCAATGTGCTGCTATTCAATTCATCCTGTGATTAACTTTCTACTAAGTTACTGAACATAGTCACTTGTCCCATGAAGGGTTAAAATCCTCCAGAATTGGTTTGATTTTCCTCTCCTGGAAAAAGTCCTGCAGGAAGGAAAAGGCGACTTGAACAGAAGTAGGTCAGGAGGTGGAATGTATGTGAGGCAGATCTGAGCCGGTGGGGGGGGGGCTGGTCTCCACGGGTGCATGGCTCCGACACAGATTCATTAAGTTGACACAGAAGCTAAACGTGTACGTGAGCTTTGGTACGGTGTGTAAATGGAGCCGTGCTGAATGTAAAGGCACACACACACACACACACACACACACACACACACACACACACACACCCCGGCTGGCACCGAGTCAAAACATTTGCTGACTCTAATTTTGCCAGCCGAAGCCTTTCAGCCTTTCAGCCCGTCAGCTGGAACCGGAGCCGTTGTCTCAGTGTGAATCAGTAGAGTTGAGACTCTGTGTGTTTCTCTGCCTCCTCAGGACTCCCCAAGCAAGACTCTGGACACTGGTGGTCCAGCTTCTTCTTCGGGAAGCAGCCGGGGATGACCCCACTGACCGAGGAGGCGCAGCACAAGTACGTACAATCAAAGTACACACACCTGTACTTTATTAATCCCAGAGGGAAACCGGGACCTTGATCTCAACTGGGCTGAAATACATCATTACATTAGAATTGCTTGTTTTAGTGAAACGGTAGTGACCTGTCACTAAGACGTTCACGTTTAATGTAAACGTGATGCATTTGAGCCTCGGATCATATTTACAACTCGCAGATCATTGGATTTTTATTGTTGAACTATGGATGTCTTTCAAATTGACGACTCCTATTATTTATTTCTATATAAAATAATCCCACCTTTTGATTTGAGATTTGTGCGGCCAGCTGATGTTGTAACCGGCTCCATCCCTGCTATTGAAAACAAAGACGTGAGATTCCCGCAGTCGTTTCTACGCTTAAAGATGAGAGCGTCGCGCCGTGTTCAATTGTTGCTTTAAGAGTCTCTGCTCACTCCTGCGTGTCGCCCGGACAGGGCGGGGCTCCCCGGCGCCGTGGTGACCAACGGCCAGATCACCTGCGTTGCCAAGGAGATGGTGATGCAACGGCAGGCCAGCGAGAGCAGCGAGGCGGGAACCCCGACATCGCCCTGATGCCGCCGCCGCCGTACCGCCGGAGGGGAAGGGAACCAAAACAACGACCAACGCTAGGTGACGGGACGTCGCCCCGTTTACAACCTTAGTTATTTTTTACCATTGTCATCCTTCGTAGGACAGGCTGCCTTGTTCCTTGTTTGTGTAACTTTTTTTTTTTTATTTTTTATTTTTTTGAATGACAACCAAAAAAAACAAAACAAAAAAAACCAGGTTAAACAAAGTTAAGTCTTTGTTTGTTTGTTTTTTTAACATTTGTAATGTTGTGTGTTTTATAATATCGTGTTGCTCAGTCGCACGCATTTGTTAAAGTTTTTATCACCTTGTGAACAGGAAAATAAAGTATCTAGACTCCTGCAGCCTGAAGGTCAGAGTTCGTCTCGTCTCTTTCCTCTTACTGCTCTTCGATTCTCCGTTTTAATTTAAATTCACACAAGATTTTCTTTGAGTTGGACAAACCTTGGTGTGTGAGGGGTTTATAACTCCTCTAACTTTATTTTTAAATCACATTTCAACGAGGTTAATTCAATTAAAGTAACAAACTGAGAGAGAGTGATTATTAAAAGTCAGAATTCACACTTTCAAACTCAAAGTTGTAAAAAAAATAAGACAAAGTAAATTGAATAAGAAAATCAGGATTTTAACAGATTTTCCTTCATTTGTTGCATAATGGTGAACATGGCAGCGTTAGAGCAGCCAATGAAAGACTAGTAAAAAAATATAATGAAAAATAAATATGTAAAAATATACAATCAGACGTAAACATGAAAAATATTTACTCTAACTGCTGCAGACTTTCAGTGAGTCGATGGACGGCAGCACTAAAACTACAAGACCAAAAGTCTCATTCAGGAACAGATGGAACGAAGAGACATTCTATTAAACGGATTTAGGACAAAGCTGAGCAGGACGGACTCGTCACACATTAAAAAAAATTATTTTCTGTGAAGACGTGGACGCAGATTATTCCAGAGGCGTACCGCTCTATGACGAACACCTTAAAGTGGAGTTTAGGGTCAGGTGAACGTTTAGAGCACGGGTGTGAAACGTTGCGCACTCGGCCAAAACCGGCTCCAGTCCGACCCAACGGCCCTGAAACGACAACAAAATGTAAGAAAAATGACTGAAAACCACCGACTCTTTAACTGGTTAAAAAATAAAGAAAAAAGTAGAACATTGAAGACGACACTGAGGAGTCGTCAATGAAAGGTCGCGACCTCGCAGCGGGCAAACGGCCAACATGCTAAACCCTGCAAAGTGTCTTTTTAGACATTTCACTGTATTTTATACCACGTGTCAATAAAATTGGTGAGATTTTAGTAATTTTCTATAATTTGATTTAAAAAAACAAACAAAAACACCACACATTATTTTACCGGTCCGGCCCACTTGAGGTGAAAATTCTCATGAAAACAAGTTTTTACCAGTAAATTCTATATTTTCCTAAAATTGTGACTTTTAAACAAAATTAAGCATTTTAAATTCCACCTGTAAGATAATCTATAAATGAAGTTATTGTCAGTTAAGAAAAAAATGAATTTGCTCCAGACACAAATATACAAAATGACAAAATACAGATACTATATAGAAAAAGAAAAAAATATGTACATATATTTTTTTTAGGAAAATGCACACACACTAATCTATATCCAATAATACACTCACCTATTGAGACGCACCTCCTTATATACACCCACCAGTGACGCAGTAATCCACTTCCATGTATCTGAAAAGTTTTAGGAAAAAGTAAAACCAATTTAATCCGACTCCTCCAATACTCAAGTTTTATAATGATCCTGCTCCCTGAATCATTTCTAATAAATGTATATTATTACAAGTTGTATAGTTTTACATTCAAGTTGACCCCGTGTGCCAAAAAAAGAAAAAGTACTAAAATGACGGAGATGTTCCCTAAATGAAGTAAGTTTACTGATTTCTGTAGAAGATTGTCTGAATTGACTGAATCCTGTTTCCTGTGACTGTCCCGAGTAGAAAATACTTGAGCTGCTGTTAAAAGGTCAAACGTGGGGAAACCTGAAGGCGTGTTTGTTGAGGAGCGGCTGGCTGCTCTTTGTCTCTCAGGACAGAGTCAATATTGAGAGAGCAGCTCCGTCTCCATGAAGCCGGTCCACATTCCCACTGTTTGATCTGAGGAGAGAACTTCTCTCAAACACATGTGACCAATCAACCTCAAAATGAGCCAAACGTTCAAATCATATAACCCGTCCGCTGTTTCTCTTTTCTTTGTTAGCTTTAGCGTTTAGCACCTGTGCCTCCTGTACCTGGAGCAGCAGGTCAAACATCAGGCCCGAGGGACGGAACCGGCCGTGAGAGGTTCCGATCCTCCAAACCGCCCGACCAACGGAGAACCGTTCTAGAACAGATTTCTTAAAAAGTAGCAGACCAAACACGACACCGAGAGCGGAACTATAAAAATTCTGCGATTTTTCACTTGAAGCGTTGAATTGGACCTTTTTAGCGTTTTTCTGTTTGTGGCTAATAAAATAATCGTGTCTAAATTTTCACAATTTTAATGAGACGACTGAATCTGTGACACGTTGTTCAAAAACCTTTCTGAAGGAAATTCCTCATCTCAACCAGACAAACACGTATTTCCAGCGTTTATATTTTCGCGAAGGATCCCCGGGTTTGACATCTTAGCGTCATGGAAACTCCCGAAGAGTCCTAAAGCAAGATCCCGTTTCTCCACATCTGGATTCCCTCTGGAAAAACCTTCAGCCATCAGTTTCACTACATTCAGTCTTTTCTTCAGGCTTCAAGATTTTTTTTCATTGAAAAAGTCTGGATTTTTTTTTTTCACCCTGAATGGATCAAATGTTGATATTCTGGCTGGAGCTGCCGCCACGCCATCTTTGATATCCCAGAATCCATTGCAGGTTCCCAAGATGGCGTCAGTCCGGAAACATCAACAGTTTGACGGTTTGTCTGGAAACTTCTGGACTTTGGTGCGAAGGTTTGATTAGGAAACTGCAGGTTTAAATGAGAGGAAATGAGTGGAGATGGTTTTGTTTTGTTGTTTTGCTTTATTCTCTGGGCAGAAGTCACACCGTTTTGGTACATTTGGACTTTTTGCTTGGTAGTTTGGTAGTTTGGTGGGTTGGAGCCTCTTTCGTCTCAAAGCTTCCATTTCAGATTGATGCAAACAAGCAGTTATGTAAATTGTGGAACTTGTTTTCTTAACTGAAGAGTCGAAAATACCTTCTTTTTTTAGCTTTTCCATATTGGTTTTCTGTCCTGAGACACTTTCCCTTTCCTCTTTACCCCCCCCCCCCCCCACACACACACACACACACACACAGCACAGGTCTATTTCAGCTCCCCTGTTCACTCTCCTGTGTCTCTGCCTGTAAACAGAGGAACCGAGGAAAGACAAACAAAGCTTGGTCAAGTGAAAGGCTGAACACATTTGCTCTGCGGCTCATTTGTCCGGCAGTGCTGCACTTCTTCCAGGTCATCGGGCGCTCGCAGGGACTTTCTTACTGAGACGCCACGTTGAGCCGTCGACGCCGAGTCGGCGAAGAAATTCCCACCAGAATAACCAGTCCGGCAACAAACTGTGTGGCAACTTCTCAAGCTCAAGTTCACATTGATTACAAACAGTCTGATCTCAGCAGGAAATCGCTCAATAACATTTCAAGAACTTTTTCCTTTAGCGTTCTGAAGCCCAAACTGTTTTGTTCGGTTCCACCTTGTTCACACGCTTCATGTCCTGTTTCAGGTTTTATCTGACTTTGCTGTAGCGTCTGTTGCCAAGTACGCTGCCTGTATTTGTGACACACATATGCAAGAGTTTATTTAAAGACGATACTTTGCTGGGGTTTACTTTTACTTTATTACTATTGCAACAACACATCATCAGAAGGGTGAAACTAACCTGTCTCACGACAGTCTAATCCAGCCAGCATTCCTTCGACGTGACTATTGTGCCATTATTTGCTCTTAGCGGGGGCCCGTTTACATGACAGTGTTTTCTGTATAATGTGTTCCATAACGTTTGTTATATCTGTAGGAATTTCTATGGAAGCAGGTGTTACATTTTAATGGTTACTGCAAATGTTATACAGTTTTACTGTATATGATATTTGTAAATCTGTATTATTATTATGTTGTGTTCCTGCCCAGGGACTGCGAATGGGAACTCGCTACGGCTAAAATCTGGTACCAAGCATCTTTTCTTTAAGATTGATGTTTTTGTACATGGTCCCTGAAAAAAAAAATTTGAAATTAAAACACAAAACTTTCTTTGGTTTTGTGTGTCTGTTTACACAACAACTCGGTGCTCGGAGTCTCAAAATGACACTTTTTGCTCCTGGTCCTGGTCCTGGTCCTGGTCCTGGTCCTGGTCCTGGTCCTGGTCCTGGTCCTGATCCTGGTCCTGGTCCTGGTCACCACGGCCGTAGTAACTGATAAACTCGCCACTTTGATAACTTTTGATTTTGTGAAAACAACTATGGACATAAATAAATCCTGTATCGTCACAACATGCATGCGGGGTTAATTGGTGACCCTGAACTCCCCCCGGGGAGTGAGTGTGTGTGTCCTGTCATGGACTGGTGACCTGTCCAGGTGTTTCCTGGCCTCATTACACAAACAAACTACTTGTTTTCAGTGTTTCTGCCAATGTCAACGTGAAACTTTCCAGAAATGAAAACACAAAAACGAAGCGTTTCCAGCTGAAACGTCGTCCTGCTCTTCATTCATTCCTCTTTCCCCGACCTGTGAATTACTTTACGTGACAGAGCGTTCAGCTCATTCTCGGCTTCAGGCATCTCGTTGCTCAATCAGTAATCACAGTATTTCTGCCTCCCGTTGTCACAGTCTGTTCTTTGTCTTTGGAGTTCAGAGGTTCTTGTTTTGTGACTCATTGTCTGCAGCGTCTGTGTGATTAAACAAAGGCATTTCAACAGAACTAAAAACTGACTGCTGTTATCAATGTTTCATATAAATCACCTGCGGTCAACGAGCAGCAGCAGAGTTACAACTGAAGACTATCACACTTAAAACGCTAATGGCCATAATCTTGTGCTAATAGGTGGGCTACTATGGTATCTGAGGCCTCGATGCTGGAACCGGGTGCCTTTGTTCAAGATGTTTCAGCAACGTCTGCCCATCTGTGTCTTAACGGACAACAGAACAAAACCATTAATTCCTGAACCTGTGGAAACTGACGTCTTTCTGATGGGACGTCTTTTCTGGCCGGCAAGAAGACGTCACTTCCCAAACTGACCATGTGAGGAAAGCCCAGCCGATTGCCATGGGCGTGGCCGACACCTCCAAGAAAACGGTTTGAAATCAAAAGTCTTGCAGGGTGTCTTTACTCCAGGGACCAGCGCTCAACATTCTCTGCTTAATAAAACATATCTCACTGTCTTCAGACTTCAACACAAACATTTATTGTGTTTGATAAAACATATTTTTCCATTATTGTACCTCATCCACCTGTATGAGCTTTTTTTTTATTGTTCAAATGGCGACAGACACAAAAGTGACTCACTACCCCATCACGTGGTACAAAGTGGTACTACATGTTGAGGCCAGTCAGTTACTTGGTAATTTGAGTAGATATTTCATTAGACCGGGAGTATCCAACACGTTTCAGCTCAGGAGACACAATCAACCAAGTCTCATGCTGACTGGTCCGGGCCGGGAAGATAGTGTGAAAATAATCCCATAAATTGAGACTTTGATGTTTTCCTTTGTCGTGGCGCAGAGTAAACGTGATGAAAATGTCTATGTTTTCACAAATCCAAATGTTTACTTGGGAGAAATCACTACAATCTGAACATGAAGACCATTTCAGTGAAACCTTCTGGTGGAAAATACATTCGATCCTGTCGACCCTGTCGACAGATGAGCAGAGTCCACTGCAGACGTCAGCACTGCTGATGGACCCAAAGAAAAACTGCTTTTTGAGTTTGTTGTCCTTTATTTGGAGAAAACAATACATTTGCTTTTGTAACACCTTCTTCTTGGGGTTGGTCACATTTCTCATAGAAACGCCAGTTGACTTTTTTTTTTTTTTTTTATCATTTATCTCCCACATTCCCAGAAGTTGGACATTGTTCTGCCATAAATACAAAACAGTATCAAATTTAAAAAAAAAAAAAAAAAAAAAATCTGCAACACATAACACATGCTTTTATATTCAAATGAACAGTTTCACTGTATCGTCCCACTGAAATAATAGTATTGAATAGGGATGCATTGATACCACCTTTTCTTTTACGGGTACTAACCTTTAGCTACTTGTCAATACTGAGTATCGATATGAGTACTAACCTTCAGCTACTTGTCGATACCGAGTACCGATACGAATACTAACCTTTAGCGACATGCCGATAACGAGTACCGATACGAGTACTAACCTTTAGCTAATTGTTGAAACTGAGTACCAGTACGAGTACTTATTAAAGGCTACAAAGATTATTTCATACTCTGTATGCAAACGATCGGTGAAGGCATTGAAACAAACTTCCCCCCTACAGGATCTGTCAACGTTGCGTCACCTCCACCAGTCTGCTGCTGACGCAGGACGTAGGCATTTGTCCATTTGTATCGGGCATCATTTATGAGTACAAGTACTCCGTGCAGTATGAGATCCGATACCCGATACTACCGATATCGGTATCGATGCATCCCTAGTATCAAGCATTTGTGTTTGACATTTCCACAAATTTGAAGTTGTTTGAATTGGTTGAAAATGTCTTATTTCCTTGATGCAGTCCAACTTTTATTGTGAAATATGGCCGTTTGTTGCTCAGTGGGAAGTCTCGAAGGTTCCTTGTTGAAGTCGGTGCCGCTCCGGTAACAGTCCAGTCTCTCTTCACTGAAGCCTGGAGAAAAGGAGGTCTTCCAGCTGCCTTCACTTCCTGTCAGTCTTAAAACCCATGGGGTGCATTTGTTTCGTCTACTTGACCCGACGGTCGGCAGGGTTGGTTGGTTTGCTGGCGGAGGAGTGAAGTGATGAAGGCGAGCGCAGGACAATGCTGACTTGTACATCTTTGGGTCCCATGAGGCCTGAAGAGAGAAAACACAGTTTGAACCGCCTGGCCTGGAGGTCTGAGCACTGAGGTCCACTTCCCTTTCAGAACCCACAATGTTTGCATTGCACCGAATTAACTGACCCACTTTCTGAGCACAGCTGCACGTTGGTGGATTCAGAGCGTATATGTTGACCTACTTGCAGAGGCCTGAAGAGCTGACATCATGAAATCAACCTTCTGGCTGTATTTAATCATAATGTGACAGGAGTGCAGTGGCCTGTACTTTTCTGTTTGTGGAAAGAGCTGTTCAGATTAAAAAAAAGAATAAAGTGACCATTGTTGTGTAAACGGACCCAAAATGCGACGCAAGTTTTAACGTTTTCACTTGAAATCGTTACTGTGGCAGAACGTTTTCATGTGTGGTATTAGAATGTTTTGTTCTGCTGTTGGTCTTGTTTACATGCAATCTTTCTCGCGGGCGAGGTGAGAGGACGTGACGTAGTGTGCAATGCATTCTGGGTAGTAAACAAACAAAGCTAAGCGCGCGAATCAGAAAAAAGCAGACACAGAAAGAAAACGTTGGAAAATATCTCGCGGGCAGACGTGGAGTAGTGAGGAAGAAGTAGTGAGGAAGACTCTCATTGATATCTGGTCTGAAGACTTTAGATCGCGGTTGTTTGCTGCTACCCACTAGCCATGAGCTAACTAGCCTAGCTACCAGGGGGTAAAGGAGCGGCACTTCCTCTTTCGGTCCGAACCAATCAATAAGCCTTGTTTCTACTTCACTTCTTCTCTTGTCAGTGTTTGTTTCAGGCAACAGCGCCCCCTAACCAGCAGCTTTTCCAGGCGGTTTGATCTGGTCTCTACAGTGAATGTGAACGCTACCGAACCAAATGAAGCCGTGAAAATTCTCCACTCCACCCCAAAGTGAACCGAATCCTGGACTATCCAATGTGAAAGAGCTCCTTTGTTGATGCATGCATATTGAAAGCACAAGCTGTTAGCATCTGCCTGCAATTCAGCGCACTCTCTGTTGGCTGAACGTCTGTCTGGCCAAACTCCAGATTCAGTCAGAAAACGGCCTGAATGAATTGTGCAGCGTCTGCTTGCGAATAGGTTTACCAGCAGGAGCAGCAATGGTGACCCACAGGGTGACCTGCCTCTGTTTGTGTGTGACAGACTCTTCCTGACAGCTGCACGTCGGCTTCAGCGGCTCTGCAGACGACGACAAACCTGCAGACGACAAGAGAGAGACGATGGTAATGCTCTTTACCCAAGAAATGATTCACTGCGAAGAAGTAGAAGCGGGACCATTGAGGGACTTTCATGTTCCACGAAGCAGAATTTAACCAACTTTAGTTTCCATTACAAGTTCAGCTCCGGATGCCTATGAAAATGTTTTGTAATCTGTTTTTATATTTAAATATTTCCAGACAGCACTTTCTAAAAATGGTCTTGGCAGTGAGACGTGTCGGGGTAATTTTTCATCTGGAGTCAGGTTTTTTTTTCCTGCTTCAGGAACAGAGTGTGCAGAGTGGAAAATTAGAACTGTGTGAGTCCGTGCGTGCGTGTTTGTCATTGTAATTTCCCCCAAAGACAACATCCTGAATGTGTGTAACAGGGTTTTTTTAACGTCATTACGGGGACTCGTGTTATTGACATTCCGAGATTCACGTCTAAAAAAGGAATAAATGTTCAGATAGAAACTGAAGGGTAGTCACAATTAGGAAGGTATGTGTTATAGCAGTGTTTGAATAAATTAATATAAGCCAATGTGTGTGTGTTGATTCTTGTTCATCTGTCCGAGAGGGGACCTCAACCTGAATACACACTTCATGTGAGGACTCCTTTCATTCTGAGGACCACAAGTGAGATGGAATGAGGAAACTTGCTTTCAGATTCAGGGGTTAAGTTAGGGTTGTGTGTGTGTGTGTGTGTGTGTGTGTGTGTGTGTGTGTGTGTGTGTGTGTGTGTGTGTGTGTGTGTGTGTGTGTGTGTGTGTGTGTGTGTGTGTGTGTGTGTGTGTGTGTGTGTGTGTGTGTGTGTGTGTGTGTGTGTGTGTGTGTGTGTGTGTCTGTCTTACTCCTGTAGAGGTTGCGAGCCAGCAGACAGGCTGGAGAGTTGACCGCTGTCATGTTGTTGCAGGCTCCAGGTGTCAGTGGGACAATCGGACAGCAGCACAGTCAACACCCTGCAGACGGACACAAGTGAAACGTCAGAAATTCAGAAATAATCTGAGTGAAATCAGAGCATCAGACGTGACTCTGGGCAGTTTTAAGGCCCCTGCAGATTCCCATAAGAACAAGAAGAAAAGTTCAGCTGGAGCGTTCACACTCCAAGATTCGGCTGTTGAACTCGTAGGCCACGCCCCCTCGCGACTGGCCACGCCCCCTCGCAGCAGGCATACTTCTGTGAAGCAGCGTTTCAACTGCATAGCTTATTTCTCACTTCAAATGTTTTCAGAAAGGCATTTCACTGAACTGTTTCAGTAATAAAAGAGAAAGTTTGTGTCCGATGTTGGTTGGTTTTAACTGCAGGAGCCGACAGCCCTGAGGGATACGTTCAGGTGCATCACGTGACTCCGCCCTCCAACATGTTAACCAACCACAGGGCTCACACGGTCGCAAGGCTACATGGTAAATATGATTGGAATATGACTGATACAGTCATTAGCGAGCTGGAACGTGCAGCACACGGCAGAGACCTCGGTCTGGACGGTTGGCACAGCCGAACCAAATTCTTTCAGCCAGAGGGAGCCCCCACGTAAATTAACACTAATCATACATTCAGTTCAAGACAGTACAAATGTCTGAGGACTTGTTTGTTTCTCCCCCTTCATAATTTTTCTAGAATCAATACAAAACTATGTTATTAATTCTTTTCATGACAAACAAAAGGAGTACAAATGATACAAAATGTGATTAATACAACCGAACAAAATACAATAATCAATAAAAATACAAAGAAACACTGTTAATTTTTTAACTTTCCAGTGATCAATCTATTCTCTCTATTGTCCTATCTGATCTTAATGTTTTTGCTGATTCCTATTTGAGTTTTGTTCATCTCGCTGAAGAGATCCTACACACACACTGAGACACACAAATATTGTTTAAGTTCTCTTAAATCAAGTCAATAAACTCAATGAAAGCCCATCAAACATGCCCTCAACAAACCCACACCCCGTTTACAACGCACAACGTTTTCAAGTGAAAACGGAAAACTTCGGTTCCCAAGGTGGAACTGGTCTCATCACACAAACAACCAACAGCGCCCACCAGTGGTCCAACATGAAAGTGTTTCCGTGGAAACGGACATCGTCTTTAAAACGTCACCATGTAACTGCAAAACATTTCTGGAACAAAAACGCAAAAAATGGTCTGTTTTATTTGAAACTGGGCTTAAGTTCATTCAAATACTTCTGTGAGAAATGATCATGTTTGATTCGTATCGTGATCCTCCAGCTACCATGGGGAACACATACGTGGATTTTGACCCGAGAAGGTAAAGATAGCAGCTTCAGTCTGACCAGGCAGAGTTTATTCACCTCAACCTGTCAAACACCGAAGCTGCTATTGTTAGAAACCCCATCAGTGTCACGCTGCCGTGTTTTTTCAGGTGAAGTTCCTCTTTTCATTGAGGGTTTCGTGTAGGCCTCGTTTACACCACGTTTCAAAGTGATAACCGGTGTTAATTCTGTCGACTAAAACTCAAACGAAAGCTTTTCGTTCACGACCCTTTTTAAGTGACTAATTTGTGGTGAAGGTAAATTTCAAAATTGCTGACAACAAAAATCAAAATGAAATTTCTGTTCCAAGACACAAAAACACAATAATATCTAATAACACCACTGGTCTTCACTGCAGTATCACCAAAATCACTGCAGCGTCACTCGTCTCCTGCTGATCAGACTGAAACACTTGGTTTGATATAATATTGGCTTGTTCATGAAAAAATTTATTTTTATGAGAAATAAAATTTAATAACATCAATAACTTCACTGCAATGTAGTGTAGATCAATGAAACTCAGTCCAATCATCATCCTGCTGATCAAACTACAGCTATTAATTTAAAGTTTCATAATTTTAATGGGAATTTATGAGTACTGACAATCCATAACTAGTAATAACTTGAATAACTTCACTGTAATGCGCTGTAGATACATTGCAATTTTATCTATTCTTTTTAATAGACCATTTTTTTTATTCAAGAGCAATGTGGTACATTCTTAGTTAAGATGATTAGACACAGTTATAGGTCTGCTAACTATGGAGTTTTTACGCCCATGACAAACGTCCTTTATTACAGAATAATAAAACTGTCATAACACTTAAAAAGAAGGACATGTCCTTCTTAAAATGAATAAACATTGCATCAGAGGCAGTACGGGCAGATTGTTATTATCATTATTTTAATCTATTCTTTTTGCCTTAAGTTCTGTTTCTTGTGGGTGGGTTCTTGTAATAATATGCATTATGCTTAATGACCTTTGTATATCCCTTTCATTTGCTGTAATAAAAGAATTGGAAAAAAAAGAATGCTAAGACTAAAATTAAATAAAACAATTCTATAAATTACCACGGGTCTGTTTTTGCCTTCTCAAAAGGTTAGGGAGTGTTTTCTAAAAGTTGTGTTTTCAGTGGCTCTTTGTCATGTAAACAGACAGAAAAGGCTGAATGAAGTCTGGACTGTTTGTTCCAGGCCTCGTCCGTCCTTGTTCAGTATTTACACATGCAGTGTGTTGAGATAAAATTCTTTTTCTGGTCACCGAAAAATATTTGTTCTTGTGTTGAAAGGTCATTCTTTGGAGTTTCTCGTTATCTCTTTTTTAGGAAACAGTTGGTCAGAAAAAAAATGATGTATTTAAAGTTTGTCAATGACCTTTTCTCGGTCATCTATTTAAAGCAAACTTAACTTTTGCAAAATAGGTACAAACAGTGTGTGCTCTTCACATCGATTCTGAGATAAGGCTTTTTAAAAACAACCCAGGTGATAAGTTTAACTTTTCGAGAAAAATGTGATCCTCATTTCTAGATATTGGCTTTCTGAGCTGAAGGTGAGTAAATACTGCCGCCGCCAATCACAGTCACATTTTGTTTCTGGACTGCTGAGTAACTTAAAGAAGGTTCGCTCTGTCATTTAGAGAGGCAACAACCTACAAGTGCTTTTTTAATTTTTTTTTAGAGATATTAAAGTCACTCTACCAGAATATATCTATAAACTCTCCTTCCCATAAAGCCGTGACTTCTGAACAAAAAATAAAGCAAAACACCAAAACAAAACCATCACCACTCATTTCCTCTCATTTCAACTAGAGACGTCTGACATTTAAAATTTTTCTCACGTGGATTCTAGCAGAGGAACTTTAACAGACTAGACTTTGTGAGGCTCCGTTAACACGACAGCGTTTCAAGTGAAAACGCCTCGTTTCTGCATTTTCATTCGAGAAAAGCTTCATGTTTACGCAGCGTCGTTGAGAAAATGATTAAAACAGGAAAGGGCCTGTGACAGTTAGAAATGGTTACAATTATTTTAACATATAGGAAGAAAACCACACGTTTCGAAATGATATATGAATTTAAGAGAAATCCCAAAAGAACAAGACGCACCAGAAAACTGGGTCCCTTTTCCTGTAAAAAACTTAAAATGCCTAAAACGCGAGACTCACTCGCCGTTTCCTCGGCTGCATGAACGTGTTTAGATAAAGTCCGTGGCATTTCTTCCGGAGGTGACTCCACCTCCCAAGCTAACGCTGATTAAATCCTCCGTCAGAGTTCACGTCACGTCAGGTCAGTGTGGAGCAGTGAGTGAGCCGCCACCAGTGACGTGCAGTCAGGAAAGAAAAAAAATGTAAAAAGAAAAAAAATTTATTAAATTGTTATATGTATCCAGTGATTATACTATAAAGTTATTTTCCATTTAACTTCACCAGTTTTAGATTATTTTTATTCAAAATCGCTGAATTTTCACATTTTACCGTTCAAATACTGAGAAGAGACTTGCGGTGAGGCGGCAGCCAGCTGAGCCTCACCATGGATTGCGCAATGACTGGGCTAACTGCTGGCCTGCTGTGCAGTGAGACCGTATTGCTATCTCTCTGGATGTCGCAATTAAAATGTTCAAACACTTTTGCTATATGAATTATATCATAAATTTCCATAGTTTAGTTAACTGAGGTATATAATGTACAGTGTATTTTGTCAACAACTGTATGTGTGTAACGTGTTTCTTGTGCTGAGCAATCATAAAACGGCTGCAAAGACGCACTGGGTGAGGCACGCAGTCCTCCTGCCTCATGGTAGAGGGCGCTAGTGATCCCAGGGATCCTTCTTGCGACTCCTCGGCTGCAGAATAAGTGACAACAAGCTACAGTTAGCAAGTCAAGTGCAGCGGCCGTTTATTTTTTTATTTTTTAGCGGCGCATGGACTTCATTTATAATTAAAGGTAAGAACATAATAACGTTTTTTTTTATTAAATGTTCTTTTTTGTGTGCTCCAGTTTGTATGTGTAAAGAATGCTGGTATGAGCTTTTAAACAGAACCCGTTAACTGCTGCCAATCAAATGGTGAATAAGATCCTCTTTAGGGTTCATATGTTTGTAAATCTGACTGTGATGAAGTCAGTGCCTCACCAGCCATGAACCTCACCGCACGTCACTGGCCGCCACGCGTCACGGCCGTGTGGCTTCTAAGTGTTTCCTTCTCTTTACGGCCCGTTTCTTCTGTTGTCTTGATATTAGTGTCGAAATAAATTAGATAGAAATTACTAGTTGTCGTGCAGGAGGCTGAAATATTGTTGTTGCTGTGACGCATTAGTGGAGCCGTCGGTCTGTTTCCTCGTCTGCATATTGACTTTGGTCCCCGAGAAGAAATGATCCCTCAGTGGGGAGGCACCGATACTGCACCGAGTACTCGAACTCCTAAAAGATCCCCGACACAGAGTATTACGTGACTACCTATTTTCTGAGGGGTACGGGCAGGGCTGTCAGCCGTCGGCGAGAAACACACACTCCTGAAACGCACAACAACGTAATCGAGAAGCTTTTTCATACATGGAGCCTCGCAAAACCTCAACATTATGTTTAAATACTAAAATAGAAGGATGACCGACAGTTTCTAAATATCAAGCTGCTGTAAACCGGGTGGGAAAGGGAGTGGGGGAGTAGGGGGGGGTATCATGTGTAAAAGAGATAAAGGCCATAAAAAATAAGCAAACAAGTGAGGGAGCTTGGAAGAGAAGAAGAAAAAGAAGAAGAAGAAGAAGAAGAAGAAGAAGAAGGATGAAGGGTACAAGGGAATGATAAAGGAAAGAAGGAGACACAATGTGGAGCAAGGAAGGAAAGAAGAAAAGAGGGGGTGAAGATGGTGGAATCACTTTAGAGGAAGATGAGCTCTGCACTTCCCCGGATAACGATGAAGGTTTTGTTCTCACCTGGTGGCAGCAGCTCGTCTTCCTCAGGTCTTCCTCAGGTCTTCCTCAGGTCTTCCTCAGGTCTTCCTCAGGTCTTCACACGGGTTTTCCGAAGAGTTAGACGAAGAGTAGAGCTGCTTGGGAACTCTTCGACTGGAGGCTGAATCGGGGAACCTGCAGGTGGTTCTCCTCGGTCCGAAGTGGAGGTGGTTCTCCTCGCTCCGATGATGTGGAGGTGGTTCTCCTCGGTCCGGGTGATGCAGGTTCTCTGCTCTGAAGGAGGCGCTTGCTTTTTACACCACTGGGTCAAATATCATTCCAGTCCAAAGGTCAGCAGCAGTTTTTATCTGAGCAGGACACTGATGCTTATTTTAGTCCCCTGATGACCTACATTTGAGTTGGATTTAGATCCTGGGGCTCGGTTATATCAGGTGGGGGGTTAGGGTGGGGGGTGGGGGTGGGGGGGGGGGGGGGGGGGGGTGGAGGGGTGACGCAGCAGGAAAGAAGTTTTTTTATTTTCTAAGTAACGTGAAATGTAGACAGACCGTATCTGAGAGTGTTTCCACACACTGGAGCTCTTCCTCAAATCTACTCGGGTCAAACACTGAACGGTTCGTTGTGCTGTCGCCACGGCGATCAAACACTGCCCATCTCCCGCCAAACGATTGTCCAGCTGCTGCCAGCGTGACGCACATGGTTTCCACTCCCTGAAGGGGGTGCAGGTTTCACTTCAGCCTTTTCATAACGGTCACTGAGAACGAGGGACGAGAACCATGAGGACTGAAGCTTCAGTTCAAAGTTCATGATTTTAATGGAAAAAACTTAAGAGACACTTTGTGCCTGATCTACTCAGGCCCCGCCCACATCAGCCTAAACCATATTCTCTTCCAGTAATTTTTTTTTCCCCGTACGCACGGCACCATAAAAATGACTAAGAACGTACATCAGCCAGGCCTTCAGGGGGCGCTGTAACGCCGCCACATAACTACGCCAAAACCAGAGAAGAAGACACGGAGCATGAAAAACGTCCTCAATTGGACAAATCAGCATGTGGCCTTGTTAAAGCAACGAGCATCAGCAGCTTCTGCACCCGGCGCAGGTAGTCCTCCATTTTGTTGTTGTGAAGTGACGTCACGGAGAGGGAGGCGGGAGGTTATAGGTCGAGAGGGGGGGGGGGCCACGACATCATCGCTTTTAGCTAATGTGCGTCTTGTCCGTCCACACGTCAAAGCCGAGACGGCGTTTTAAAATTCCTCCACTCCAGAACCCGTTTTCGCCGCTCCATGTGAAAGATCGGACTAAAAAAAACGATGGTTACATGAAACGGCGCTGTCGTGTGGGCGGGGCCTGAGGCTCCATCTACATAACGATGTTTCTCACATTGCTTTAAAGTTTTGGTTCCAGAAAAACTTCCCGTTTACAACGTTTAGAAAACATTGTCTGTTTCCACGGCAACGGCAGAAACATTGAAAACGATGCTGTTTTCATGTGGGTCCACTAGTGGGTGCTGTTGTTTGTTTTTGTAATGAAACCAAACACATGCAGCGGAGAACAATGAGCTCTGAACCTTAACAATGACAGAACACGAACATTCTAGCGGACACACCACCATGTGGGATTGTTGTTGGGTTATAGGTCGAGAGGCGGGGCGATGACATCATTATTTTCAGCGTCCACGTGTTGAGGGGACATTTTCAAATTTCTCCACTCTGGAACCTGTTTTTAAAAAAAAAATGTTTTCAGGCTCCTAAAATGCGGCGCCATGTGGATGATCGGAATGAATCGTCGAATACATAAAAAGTTGTGGAGTGGGCGGGGCCTCAGACAAGACACGAGTGACGGCACTGAGTTTAGGTTTCGTGTTGCACCATGGAAAGATCCGGACTGAGATGTGAAGATGGTGTCGAGGGGCTGACGTGAGAGTCACTGCTGTGGCAGAAGGTGAACGTTCTCCAGGTGAGGAAACGTCCCCCCCCACACCCCCTCCCCACACCCCCCCCCCCCCCCCCCCCCCCCCGGACCAGCAGGCTCGTGGAAAACGTTGTTTTCTTAGTGAAAGTTAAACCTTCTTAAAGCCCAGAAAGGTTCTGAGTGGATGATCAGTCAGGTCCGTGTAAATGAAGGATTTCCCAGAATCACCTCCGGCTGCCTTCAACAGGATGTTTAGAGTGGACTTTGACCAGCAGCCTGAAACGAAAAAGTGCTGAATAAGCATTTTCAAGCTGTTTAATGAGATAAGAGATGAAAAAAGGAAATCCCACGGTTTGTGAATAAAGAAGCTTCAGGAGAGTGAGATTGTACAAACAATGTTAGTAAAACGAGTGATTATGAATCCGTTGTGCTTCCTGACGTCACTGAACTAAACTGTGGGAACTGTCCCACAACCAAAGAAACTAAATAGTTCAGCGTGTTGTTCTTAAAAATACTCTTAAAATATTTCTTCCTGTGGTTTTCTGTTATCAGTAACACATGAAAAGAAGGGAGGAATTCGATGAATTATTGATGGAGTCTTGAGGCGTCTGGCAGATGACAAGGGTCAGAGGTCACCTCGCCTCCTGCTGCAGGGAATCAGTCAGTACACACACACACACACACACACACACACACACACACACACACACACACACACACACACACACACACACACACACACACACACACACACACACACACACACACACACACACACACACACACACACACACACACACACACACACACACAGATTAAATCTGCTCTTTCAAGGATTTGCAGTAATCGAAGGAATCAGTATTATGAATATTGGATCGTGACTATAACTTTACCTCCATTTCTTTTTTTCCTTCGCTTTCTGTTTTATCCCCCTTTTTCTTACTTTCTTTGCATTTTTGTCTTTTCTATGTATCCCTGTTCTGTTTTATTATTTTATTATTTATGTAATTTTTCTTTATCTTTTTTCACCATTTCTCAGTTTTCTTTTGTTGTTGTTGTTGTTATAATCTGGATTCTCTGACTTTCTCTCCAGTTTAGTTCTGAGTTTAGATAAATTCATGAATAACATTAACAGTTTGATGGATTTTCTCTGAAGCTGGTTCGGTTCTCTTCGGTCTCTTCGGTGCACATGAAGTTGAAGTCCGTCATTTTCAGCTCCTGCCTCGATCGAAGAGGTCGGCGGAAAGAAAGAAGCTTCAATCCCTTCAGCGCCAGTTTAAACTCCCTTCTTTGGGGTCGGCGAGGCCAGCCGGGGCTAAACCGTCGGTCTGGTTTCCGCCCCGCCTCCCTCCATTCCGGTCAGTCGTGACTGAGCGTGACGTGAACTCAGATACTGTTTCGAGTCAAAGCATCTCTGAATCTCACCCAAGGAAACTTGTCTGGAGATTCATTTGTTGAATGTTGCACCAGAGATCATGTGACGATTTCTTAAACTGGATGAGGATCTGTTTAAAACCAACACGTTTCTAATCTCTATATCTCTGTCCTGTTGTGTTTTATTACAGGGAAAGTATTGATAACTGCTGCATGCGTCAACAAATAGACTGATTGTGCAAAAAAAACTCAGATGGTCCAAAATGCTTCAGTTTCAGGATAAAAATAAAAACATTCCTCTTGGTTTATTTATTGTTTTGTTGGTGTTCTCATTTCTCTCTAAATTAGTGCTATTTCTCGTAAAGTGTTTCTGGCAAACAGCCTGTGAAGAATCTGGAAAGCATCCAATGGAAAAAAATGAAGAATACAAGAACTGGAGAAAGGGAAATAATCCAGATTATGAAAAAGAAAAAAAAAAAAAATAGGAAAGAGAAAAGGAAAAAAGGAAAAGAGAACAAAAAATTAAATAAAAACTTGTGGATGGACTCATTATTATGAACCAAACTCAACAGAAGAAGCAGGAAGTGAAAAGAAGCTACACCTCCTGCTTCTTGGAACAACAGAATTGTTGGTTTTATGTCGAGTTCAGCCTCCACAACTTTTGCATTTTCACTTGAAACCGCTGCGGCAAAGTCTTCAGTCCTCAGTGAGAAACTCTCTGCTGCCCCTTTGTGGACACTCCCGTGTACTGCAGGATCCGCTGATGAGGATGAGGGGGACTTCACTTGAACTCGTAGGTGCTGCTGTTCAGCTCGCTGTGCAGCGTCTTGAAGTCGGGCCGCCGCTCCGGCGCCGCCTGCCAACAGTCCGTCATGATCCGGTAGATGAAGTCCGGACAGTTCGGCGGCTGCGGCATCCTGTATCCCGTCATCACCTGGTCGAACACTTCCTGGTTGTCGAACCCTGAGGACAGAAATGCTTTTAATGAGAACTTCAGGTTTCACCTGCAGGACTTCTCATCGTCGTCGGAGAGTTTTGAAAAGCCCGGCGAGGTTGCTAACGGCGTTGAACCGACCTGGGTAAGGAATGCCTCCGTGGGTGAAAACCTCGTAGAGCAGCACGCCGAAGGACCAAACGTCGGACTTGTTGGAGAACTTCCCGTGGCTGATGGCCTCCGGTGCGCTCCACTTGTACGGGATCTTTTTATCCGTGGTGATGTAGATCGGCTCCTGGCGGCGGGGGATAAGACAGGCGTCTATGAACCCACGTTCCACTTGGCGGGAGATTCCCGCGCGCTCCTCCAGCCCCGCCGCCTACCTTGATGATCCTGGCGAGCCCGAAGTCGGCCACCTTGCAGATGTAGTCCGCCCCCACCAGGACGTTCCGGGCCGCCAGGTCTCGGTGGATGCTGTTGCGCTCCTCAAGATACGCCATGCCCTCCGCCACCTGCATACTCATGTCTGTGAGCGCTGGGAGGTCCTGCAGCGCCCCCTCTGGTCCTGAGGAGGAAGAACCAGGAGGTCACATGACTGGGACAGGGGCTAACGTGTCTCTAGGACCCCGATGACCCGGTCTGCTCCGGGGACGGTCAACCTGTGCAGGCGGCGTTTGTTTTCCAGGAACTGGAACAAGACATGGGCAACTCTGGATTGGTTGTCGGGGTGAGGCCACGTTTCCACGTACTTAAAAAAACAATATTTCTCTGCGTTCCTTCACATTTACACATAAACCAGATACGATTCCTGAAAACTCCGGCCACAGTGGAGATTTAGAAAAACTCTGTGTCTCTAAAGAGGAGAGGCGGAGATTTACATCACAATTTGTGACTTAGTGTTTTTTTTCCACGATTCTGATTGGCTATCATGACTTCACTGCCCCCTACAGGTCAGGCTGCTCATCGCAGCTCTGAACCAGGTGAATGTAAATGAAGATATATTTTTGTAAACGTAGAGGGGAAATATCCATTTTTGTAAAAAAAATGAGTACGTGAGAGTCGAGGCTCTCTCTTAACTGAGAGGAGTGATAATGCAAAACTTTCGTTACGTTTACACGACAACGGTGCTCAGTCACTGAAAACACAACTTTTTGAAAACACTGCGACTCCACGGTAACAGTGGAAACACTGTCCTGGTCACTACGGCTGGATTGAACAGTTCTTCTGCACATGCTCAGCAGAACCAATCAGAAGTTTCCTCCGTGGCGTCACGACTCCCAGTCCATATTCTCCTGGGACTTGGTAGTTTTATTTTGACAGTCACCGTAATAACAATCTAACTTGGTAGTCTGTCCACTAGAACGTTCTCCCAGTGTTAATGTTTAGAGCTCATTGTTCGCTTCTGCGTGTGTGGTTTCATTATAAAAACAAACGCCCCCTAGTGGACCCACATGAAAACTACATGTTTCTGCCGTTGCCTTGGAAACAGACATCGTTTTTCAAAAAATTGTTGTGTAACCAGGGCCTGAAATCTCTGTCTGCTCAGGACTTATGAGCAAACTTATGAATTAACTCATGAATTTGGCCACACGGTGGCGCTCTCACAGCGAGAAGTGGAGTTTCCATGTTCTCCCCCGTGTGTGTGTGTGTGTGTGTGTGTGTGTGTGTGTGTGTGTGTGTGTGTGTGTGTGTGTGTGTGTGTGTGTGTGTGTGTGTGTGTGTGTGTGTGTGTGTGCACCTCGGAGGAAGCTGAGCAGGCTGCCCCTCTCCATCAGCTCGGTGATGATGTAGAACGGCGAGGAGTCCGTGCAGATGGCGAACAGAGAGATGAGGTAGCGGTGATGGAGCGTCTTCAGGATATTAACCTCGCTGTGGAATTCCTGGTAGTTCACGTCTGAGTCTGCAGAGGAAGAGAGAGAGAAAGTGGCAGGGAGGAACAGAGACAGAAACGAGGACGAGAGGAAGAGAAACCACACTGGTATTTTCATGATTTACGCTGACAACAGAACGCAGTATTCCTAAAACAGTGAGGCTGAAGTTGTTGTGGCGAGGAGCAACGATCAAACCATGTGAGCCACAATAATTAAGTTAAAATGTCACATTGATTTTGCTGAAATATGATTGGTCAGTGGACTGCAGGTAATATATTGTTATTTATTTATTTTTTAGTTTATAAGCTGTGAAGCTAAAATCAGTTACATGCGACCTTGATTTGAACCTGCTGAAATGACATGATTTGTGTCTGTGTGACTGATTTGAATATTCTGTAAATTGCACATCGGTCCATTTTGTATTGAAGAAAGAAAGAAAGAAATTCAACCCAAACAGCATCACTACCACCAACTTTCATGAAAAAGCACATTTATCTGAAAAATTGTAACTGAAATGTGATTGACTTGGGGATGCACCGATACTGACACCGATACTGACACCGATACTGACACCGATACTGATACCGATACTGACACCGATACTGACACCGATACTGACACTGATACTGATACCGATATCATGCAGTAACGTGGCCCGCGGGTACGTTTAAGAGTCTGAAGCAGCCCGCTGGAGCTGTAAGTGGGCGACACACAGGAAGCTGCCTGCATCGCTAAGTACGCACAGCGGAATGCATGAAAGGAGATTACTGTGATTCAGAGTGGGAATACTGCTCGATTCAAGCCCCGCCCACTCTCACTGTAAAACTGGCCAAACGTGTTCAAACAAAGAACTGCGGTCCTGGAATAATAAGAAACTGCGTCACATTGATCAACAAAACCTTTGACTTCAGCCTGATTTAGTAAACAAATCAACAAACCAGGATGTTTCCTTCAATATTCTGTCAGCCTGAAGTCTGGCGGAGTGCAGCGGTTCTGATGGACGCCAGAAACAAGTAATAAATACCATGAATATCATAAATAAAACCTCGTCTCCAGCCTCAGAGCACTTTATACGCACACACACACACACACACACACACACACACACACACACACACACACACACACACACACACACACACACACACACGCACACACACACACACACACACACACACACACACACACACACACACACACACACACACACACACACACACACTGGCTCCGCCCACACATGCCCATCTTGGGAAGAGGAGGAAGTAATTCCTCTCGTGGTGCCATGTGCCAGAGCAGAGCTGCCTAAATGTGGGAGGAGTCAAAGGGAGGGCCTACCTTAATTGTGATTGGCTAAACCCCCGATGACACTATATAGGGTTTGATTTCTGATTGGCTGGTCGGAGCAACACACTTTTTAAAACCTGAAACAAGCCAGGGAGAGAGAGGACAGACTGTCTTCACTTCTGGGGCGTCGGTCCAGGTATGGGGACGACTAGTACTGCTGGAGAACCTTCAGGAAGTGGATCTTCCATCATATGAGCTGTTTCAGGGTGTTTCATGTTGAATTTGCAGAGCGTGACGTCACGTCACATACAAACATTATTTACTGATGAAAACGACGACGAACCTCAGAAACTTGTCATTCCTACCGACACCGCGACGTTCTCGGGTGACGACTCACCACTTTTGAGGATCTTGACGGCGACGTTCATGAGGTTCTTCCAGAGGCCGCGGTACACGTCCGCAAAGTAGCCGCCGCCCAGCTGCTCCCCGAGGGTGAACTCCGCTTTGGGGAGCGTCCAGTCGTCCACCGTGGAGTGACTGAGGTCGGTCCTGCTGGGCTCCCTCTGCTCTCACACACACACACACACACACACACACACACACACACACACACACACACACACACACACACACACACACACACACACACACACACACACACACACACACACACACACACACACACACACACACACACATGGTTGATGAGGTTGGTGAAGTTGATCAGGGTGGCGAGGTTGGTGAGGGTGAGGTTGGTGCCTCACCCGGCTGCAGGGCCTCCCCAGCCGGCCGGCGGTGTGCAGCACGTGGTTCCTGTAATGCTCCACCAGGCTCTCCAGGCTGCTGAACCTCAGGTCGGGCTCGATCAGGAAGCTGCTCTCATTGGTCTGCAGGATCTTGTAATGCCTCACCCGATTGGTCGAGCGAACTGCACAGAGGTCGGTTCAAACACTCAGTGACTGCTGGGAAATGTCTTACAGTGAGAAACTTATTGCAACAGAATAAAAAGGTTCCTGTGGGTCATTGATCTGTGATCGGCAGGAGGCGCCCCTCTCCTCCACTTTGTATGGGACTTTTTTTTGTTTCCGCAGTTTTGGGGGATTTATTTGGAACCGGTAAGCAGAATCGATAATAAAAGATATAGCAACATATTCCCCAGATGTTCCACACGTTTTGATGTGCTTTTTGTGTCCGTGCAACCAATGGTAAAACAATCAATCAATCAATCAATCAATCAATCTTTGCACCTTGCCACTGAGGCAGCACAAGCATCACGTCAAGATTCTGCCTCCAGTAAACTAAACTGTGCAGAAGCTTCGCTGCTCCTCCTGTTCACGGCTTCTCCTGGTCTCACCTGACAGAACGTATCCCACGTTGTCTCTCTCGCTGTGCCGGACCAGGAAGGAGCCCTCCTCGCTCTCGGGGCCCATCAGGTGACCCTGAGCGTCGAAGCGGTTCATCGGCCCAAAGTACCATCTGGGGAGGGACCAAGTTCTCACATTCTGCACCGTGTAAAACCCGATTTAACGACCACAGAAGTAATTCTGCAGTGAAACAGCAGGTTGCCATGGTAACTGACCAGGAGCCAAACTGCTAAAGCTGGAAAGACTGGGAACCTGCAACTAAATGATTAATTTCTCAAAAGTGTTGGACCTGCAAATGTCTAAAAAGATGTTTATTTATTTATTTATTTATTTATTTATTTATTTATTCATTCATTCATTCATCTATCTATCTTTCTGTTAGACTTGGAGAGAAACAGCATTCCCCGCTTCCATAAAAGGAAGTTATAAAAACTATATATGAATAAATATCCGTAACAAGCTTCAGACTTAAGTAGAAGAAAAATGTGATTTATCGTGTTTAAATACAGAAGATTTTAATAATAATAATAATAATAATAATACATCAAACTTACATAGTGCTTTTTCAATACGCTCAAAGTTGCTTTACACGGCAAAAAAACCCAATGAAAATAAATGAAGGTGAGATAAATTGGGATTATTTAGTTGTTGTTTTTTAATCGATTGACGGCACTAGTATTTATTTATTTCTACGTGCAGAACAACTGTTTACTACGGCCATGGATCAGGCATTCTCACTTCACCAATTACCTGAGAGAAAAGCAGAAGTCGTCACTTGACTGTTGTTTTTACACGATTTTACTCGAACTGAGGTTTAATTCAACGCAACACACCTGCAAAGGGGCGGACACAGCCACAAGCCAGAACATTAAGACCATCGATTCTCTCAATGAGGATTCGAGGTTCGGAGCAGATCCAACCTGTGGACTTTTCTCTCGACATCAGGAGGATCAAACATCAGGCCCGAGGACCGACACCGACCCGCAAGAGGCTGCAATCCGCCAAACCGCCAAGAAAAGGCAAAAAAAGAAATTCAGAGAAAGGCTCAAACTTCTCACAGCACAGTGGGACTGGCAGCCGCTCTGAGAGCCGCCGGCTCATTGTGGCTCAGAGTTTTGCTTTCACACCATCACAGCTGCACCACAGGAAAAAAACCAAAAAAAACTCAATGAAGATGATGTGAAGACGGTCGGAGTGAAAGAGTCCAGCTGAATGCTGCTTCTGGTGCATTAACAGAAACTTTTAGTTCCCATTTGTACGACTGAAAAAACATATTTTTCTCCCCGTCGTTCTTAAAAAGGAAACATCTGCATCCAGGTGACACCCTTAAAAAATTACGGAGTACGTCTGCCAGGCCTATAGGCGGCGCTGTAACAGAAATACACCAAAAACAGAGAAGAAGACAGGGAACAATAAAAATCCTGGGATTGGACAAATCAACATGTGGCCTCATTAAAGCGACGAGCATCAGTAGATTCTGCAGCTCCACCTGGAGCAGGTAGTAACAACACCACAGAGGAAACATTGTTCTGATTGGCTAGCTACTGAGCATGTGCAGAACGACTAGTTACTATGGTGACCAAGACCTGGGATGTATCCTAATAGTCCCTCTTATCTCCTACTAGTCCCTCCTATTCACCGGGCAGCCGTTTACTTTTAGTTCCTCTTTTCCTTTGATTTACATTCAAACATTGAGATATTTGACGTTATATCAGAGGTTAGAGCCTCAGGGGAAAGTGAGAGGAATCACCTTTTTGTAGTCTATTTTCAGAAAGTTGTCGTTTTTTCACCACAGCAGGCGTCACTAATCTTTGCTGCTGTCGGATTATTGTTACGCCACCTAGAGGAAGTGGAGTCTGACTGTCAAAACAATGTGATCACCTTTCCTTAACTCCTTTAGGAAGCCTCCTAACACCGTTGTCATGGCAACAACCTCAATGACAGTTTTGAGTTTTCACTTGGGAGCTTTCGTCCAGTTGGAGGTGACGTTCAGATAATTCAGGTTAGTTCAAGACAGTTGTTAGTGTTACATGTTCTAAAAATATAATCCAGTGGTTTTTAATAGTATTTGACTTTAATGACAAAGATTGATAGTTTGAACAACAAACTTCAGATGATCCAGGTCCAGTGAAGTGATAATCTGATGAACGGAGCACGTGACGAGCAAAGTTAAACAAGGCGAGTGTGATTTCCCCAATAGGACTGTGACACACACACACACACACACACACACACACACACACACACACACACACACACACACACACACACACACACACACACACACACACACACACACACACACACACACACACACACACACACACACACACTTATGGCTGCACTTTCACCTTTGCTTTGAGTGTTTTAGTTCCTGAAAAAGCTGAAACTTTTGAGGTTGTAGTAATGATTCATCATGATTTATTTATTTATTATTTAACTTTGGGTGGTTCCGGTTTCTTATCTTGTTCAATCAAAACTCACCCTGAATGTTTCTCTCTGAATGATGTTGGAATCTCTTCTTTCGTCCCGTAAAACTTTGATTTGGACGCGGAACAAACTAAAGTTGCTTTACGCAACAGGTGAGAAGCGCACGCGCACCGAGCTGGTTGAACTGAGGAAACCGGCTGGAAAGCAGCGGCCGGAGTTCAGACAGGTCGATAATAATAATAATAATAATAATAATAATAATAATAATAAAGCACTACTCACGGCTGCCCGCTGAGGGACTCGGCCTGGGCCAGGTAGTTGCTGGGAACGATACCGGTGGCCAGAACGAGTCCGTTCCGGTCGATCTTGCGCGCTTCCCACCAGTCCCCGCTGCGGCTCACCACGTTGAACAGGTCCCCCCTCAGGAAGGACAGCTCGTCCGGGTGCCCAGCCTCGAACGACCACATGGCCGTGTAGACGGACCCAGATGGAGCGGGAGGGTCGCTGTTCTTCTTAAAGATCCGGTCCCAGAGGGAGCTCAGACACGGGCATCCTCTGCGCAGACAGTCCTCCGGTGAGGAGCCGTCCTGCGTGCCGCCGTGTCGCCACATCTCTCCCCCCTACCCCCCTCCGGGGAGGCCAGCCAGAGCCTGGCGCACAGGTACTGGGTCACTGGTGCGCACAGGTAGAGCCGGTCACCGGTGCGCTCAGGACAGGGCAGGGAGAGGCTCCGCGGTTACGCACAAGCTGCTGCTCATAATAACTACCTCATGCCCAGTGAAAAGGGAAGGGAAGCTCCTCTGCCAGAGCAGGGACCAATCTTAGCTGAGTCAGGATCATAAAGTGGCCTCGTTAATAGCCACACCTCTGCGTCATTTCTCTGGCATTTCTCATGATTTACTGTCTGTTGGATCCAGTGGAGAGAAATAAAAAGTATTTCTCTCCATCCTACAGAAGATTTATAACACGTGACCTCAGATCAATGGAACAACTATAAAAAAGTAAAAATATACTAATAACACCAATATTAATAATTCTCCCTCGGGGATTAATAGGAAATTCTATTATATTTCAGTCTATAATAAAATGTGAAAGCAATAAAGGTTCCTGAAACAAGAGCTGCAGCCATCAGACCGTAAACTACCAGTTATTTATAGTTAATTGATAAAGCAGTGGAGTTAATCTATTGCAAAGGAAGTTAATGTATGTAACGGCTCTACTTTCTGCTCTAATAGACTAAATTATCTATCAACTAACTTTGCCATTAACTTATTTCCATGAAAATGAATAATATCCTGACAGTCGGAGAGCTGCCGCTTCTTTAGTCGTTTGATAAAAGTTCCTACGGATGCAAACGATCCTTCAGACTCGGATGTGACCGAGTGTCAAAATAAATCTGTGCCGAAACTGCGAAGAGTAAAATGTTCAGCTGTAAAATGTGGGAAGTGAAAGTAACAAGGTGTCAGTGTTTGTATACTTACTTCCTCCTGCAGCCAGAGAAACACCATCAGAGGTTTTCTGTCTCTTTACGTCTTTGTCTTCAAATCAATCAGTTCTCCTCGGCCTCGTTGGACTGGAGCTGCTTCACGTTCTGGTTCTGCTCCTCGGGTTACAGCTTCATATTCCCAGACAAGCAGAGGCGGTTTGTTTCAAAGTTGTTGGGTTTGTTCTGTTTTTTTGCATCATGCAAACAGTGATCTGGAAAGTTTATTATTAAAGGTAAAACTTTAAAGTGATGTCATGTTGGGTTCAAATTTGTTTTCCCCTCCATTTCCTGATGGTTCTGTGCTCGCCTTTTCCCTTCTCTATTCCCCAACTGGAACAGCAGAAAGGGTCCTCTAGTCTGGTTCTGAGTCTGGTTCTGCAGGAAGTTTCCTCTAGTCTGGTTCTGAGTCTGGTTCTGCAGGAAGTTTCCTCTGGGTCTGGTTCTGCAGGAAGTTTCCTCTGAGTCTGGTTCTGAGTCTGGTTCTGCAGGAAGTTTCCTCTGAGACTGGTTCTGCAGGAAGTTTCCTCTGGGTATGGTTCTGAGTCTGGTTCTGCAGGAAGTTTCCTCTAGTCTAGTTCTGCAGGAAGTTTCCTCTGGGTCTGGTTCTGCAGGAATTTTCCTCTGAGTCTGGTTCTGAGTCTGGTTCTGCAGGAAGTTTCCTCTGAGTCTGGTTCTGAGTCTGGTTCTGCAGGAAGTTTCCTCTGAGACTGGTTCTGCAGGACGTTTCCTCTAGTCTGGTTCTGCAGGAAGTTTCCTCTGGGTCTGGTTCTGCAGGAAGTTTCCTCTAGTCTGGTTCTGAGTCTGGTTCTGCAGGAAGTTTCCTCTGGGTCTGGTTCTGCAGGAAGTTTCCTCTGAGTCTGGTTCTGAGTCTGGTCCTGCAGGAAGTTTCCTCTGAGTCTGGTTCTGAGTCTGGTCCTGCAGGAAGTTTCCTCTGGGTCTGGTTCTGCAGGAAGTTTCCTCTGAGTCTGGTTCTGCAGGAAGTTTCCTCTGGGTCTGGTTCTGAGTCTGGTTCTGCAGGAAGTTTCCTCTAGTCTGGTTCTGCAGGAAGTTTCCTCTAGTCTAGTTCTGCAGGAAGTTTCCTCTGAGTCTGGTTCTGCAGGAAGTTTCCTCTAGTCTAGTTCTGCAGGAAGTTTCCTCTGAGTCTGGTTCTGCAGGAAGTTTCCTCTAGTCTGGTTCTGCAGGTTTCTACCGGTTGAAGCTGAAGTAAACGCGTCTTGCATTCGGTTCTATAGAAATAAAATCGATTTGATTGATCTCCAGAGTTCCACTAAGACCCCATGTGAACTCAGCAAACCAGACGATGAATGGATGAACGTTGTCATTGCCGTCATGCTGATGAGATCATTACTGATACTCAGTGTTGTGCCTGAACGAGTTCAGTGAACGTTCATTCATGAACTCGTTCATATTTTGGGCGAACGTGAACTGAACGTATCGTATTTCTGCCTGATGACCGTCACTGTGAGCGGCGCTTATTCTGTTGTTTTGAACGGCGCTCTCAGTTTAACGTAGTTTAACAGAGTTGCCAGATTTGTGAGCCTTCCAGGCGAAAACCCGGCTAAAGCTCACCGTTAACAGGCCTTATCATGTAGGGGGAAAACAGCCAATCTGGCAACAGCAGCCAACAGAGTCGCACCGCTTTATGCGTCATCAAAATGCGAAGCATCGCGGCAAAAACAAACAGACGACAGCAGCACTACCTCAGACTCTCCCTCCACGATTAATACTGCATCTTCGTATGGTTACAGTACTTTCCGGATGATAACCCGCTTTAAAAAATTTTTTTTTTACATGCTTTGAACTATGCGCTGGACTACTCGGATTTTTAAGGGTTAAGCTTCATGCTGTTGATACGTGGGTGATGCGTTCAGGTGCATCACGTAACTGTGAATTTAGAACTATGAACTGAACCAGTTCATTTTAAAATTTGTGAACTGAACTTTGAAGTAGTTTGTGTAGAAGCTGAACTTTCCCAACACTGCTGATACTTTCATTCTCCTCCTCCGGCAGCGTCGGTTCCCTGGAGGTGAGCAGACGTCAGGCAACAGGAACGAAAACACACAATCACACAAACCAGTCGATCCCTCAGATCCTCCACAGCGAAGTAAAAACACGTTGACAGACTTCCAAACAATACTTAAAATACTTTATTCTTTGCATAACAAGTGTTTGCTACCTGATGGGCCCGCAGGCGGAAACACAACCGTGTGATTTTGGTGTTTATGGCTCAAGTTCCCCAGCATGCAGAAGAGATCCGAGCGGCACCGACCTCTCGTTTATACAGACCAGGAAAGAGGCGGGATCCTGTGAGTTTGGCTGAATGAGTCCGAGCTCGTCACCCTCACTGGCTCACGTTCCGAGGGTGATCAGTCGCTCGTGTAAACAGAGGCACTGGAGTCGTGGCGGGCTGTCCGCCCCAGAGCTTCCCACCACCACCACCCACCTCGCTCCAGCCGTCAAGCACAGAGTGTCCGTCGCTGTTCTGTCCAGACTCCAGAGTTTGTTCTGTTGTTCTGCCGGAGAGTCGCTGTCCAGTAAACAAAGTGGAAGAACGACCCGCATCCCGGTAACAGACAGAACCCAACAACGCTGGAAGTGCAAAGCCACACGAGCGGCGACAGGAAGTTTAAACTACCGAGACTCAATTTGTCCTCAAGTCCACGATTAACCTTTCGTCCCTTCCCACCGAGCGTCGGGCTCCGTTTCCACGGCAACCATTCAAGTGACAACGTGTAGTTTTTGCATTTTCATTTGGGAAAAGTTTCGAGTTTACACGTTTTGAAAATTATGTTCGTTTCCACGGAAACGGCAGACATGCTGAACATGGTGCAGTTAACATGTTGAGCCACAAGTGGGCGCTGTTGTTTGTTTTTACAATGTCTGTCAAAATAAAATTACCAAGTTGGATTGTTGTCACGGTGACTGTCAAAATAAAAGTACCTAGTCCCAGTAGAACATGGACTGGGAGTCATTACACCACAGAGGAAACGTTCTGACTGGCTCTACTGAGCATGTGCAGAACTACTAGTTACTGCGGTGACCAGTTTTCGCCCGTTTCCATGGAGACGGAGCGTTTCCTCGCCGGTGTGTTGTGATTATAGAGGCTCTGAGTGCCGTTATCGTGGAAACCGACCCCAAAACTCCACAAAAGACTTGTGTTTTCACTCGAGATCGTTGCGAAAACGGGACGTTAACCTCGACAGCGTTACTGGATATATTTGATCAAAACACCCAAGAAAAGTGGAATCCAGTGACGTTTCCTGTTCCTGCTGGAAAGTTTTCTTCAGTTACTGACGTTAAAGTGAGACAACCTCTGACGTCTCTCTGTTACGTATGATATAATAAATCGAGCGCCGACCTTCAGGGGACTGGAAGCACGAGGACAGACAATCGTTTCAGTGTTTTCATCAGTAGTACACGCTGCTTTGTCTTCACCCAGACATACTTCAACACTATAATCAACACAATGGCTGAAATTAGTTGACTGATCGTTTCTATATTTTACGGAAAATATTTGTTGTTTTCTTCCCTGTGTTTGAAACGCAGATATTTCGTGTTTCGCAATTAGTGTTTAGATAGACGAAGTAGTGACACTCCAGCATGGTGAGTTGATTAGTAGAATCGTAGTAGTCATCGTATTGGATGATTGTACAGGATGTTGTGTGAAAGTACAGATTTGTTTGTCATACTGTTGAACTTAGTCGTACACATTGTGTGTGATTGTATAGAACATTGTGTCCTCGCATCTTGCTAAAAAAAAAAAAAAAACCCCAATAACGGACAGTGTAAAAAAAAAAGAGCTTCTTTAAGGAGAATAAATACATAAAAAAAAAAAAAACTGAAAACAAATGTATTTATGAAAAAAAGGGGAAAAAGACAAAAATGTTATAACCCTGGAGAAACGAACAGCGGCTGCAAGCTAAAGAGGCTAAAACAGCCAAAATATTAAAAATGGCGAAAGTGGAAAAATACATGAAAACAAAAAGCGAGAAATGTAATAAAATATCACAAAAACATAGTTATGACATTTTATAAATGCAACTATAGTTATTGTTTTGTTTTTTCATTTCACATCATTAAACACGTTTTACTGAAGACGAATTATTTTGTTTGGTGAAAAATCATGAAAACGTTTGAGTCATAAAGGCTGCAGAGCTCTGGGTTTGTTTTCTAGTATCACTGATCTATAATATAGAATCTTGTGTTTTTCTGTCGAATCTTGTGGTTTAAAATAGATTTTCATGTCATTTCTTGTTTGAAATCATGCAAACTGAAACCACTCGTGAGATATTGGAATTAAATGACTGTTATTGACTGGTGTGATGCAGCTGGAGGAGAGCACTGTGACGGCGTGTCGGCCAATGGGATGAGGTTTCTCATCAGCAATCCGGTTAGCTCACATGTATGAGGATGTGAATGTGCTGAGTCATCGTTAGGTGAGAGCGGTTAGCTCAGCAGGCATGGGGATGAGAAAGTGCAGAGTCATCATTAGGGGAGACTGGTTAGCTCACATGTATGAGGCTGAGAAAGTGCTGAGTCATCGTTAGGCGTGGTATGTTGCATCATAGAGGAGTTTGGTGAGATTGTGGCGTTTCCTCGTGCTTCCAGTCTGGATGCTACGCTAGGCTAAGTGTTGTCAACCTAAAAGTGGAGGTTTTCTTAAAGCAGCCGCGGATTAAACATGTTTTGTTTCTTCTGTTGAATCAGTTTGTATTTTCGCTGATCCGTGTGTTCGTACCTCGGCGAGCTGAAACGCAGCTCACCGTCTGAATATTGCACATGACTCAGTCCTGACCTGCGACGTCGCATCATTCCAGAGGGTGCACCCGGCCATGGCACGTGTAGGAGTAAGAACTTTAGAAAAGAACAAAGGTGTAGAAAAGTATAAAGAGGATTTCAGTGAGTGTGCTCAGTGTTTTCAATCAGGAGTGTGTTCACACACCTTTCTACGGCCGTCACCCCGGCTGAAGGAGCGTCGGCAGTTTGTGTCCGAGGAGTCGTCCAGCTCCTCCCTTCAGTGTTTTTAATGTTCTCACACTGGAGAGGGCTCCTCTCTTCTCCTGCTGCTTCTCCCCTGACCCACCACTCCTCCTCCTCCTCCTCCTCCTCCTCCTCCTCCTCCTCCTCCTCCTCCTCCCCCTGCTACACCTCGATGGTCTTGAAGTAGATGCGGGCGTAGATCATGTCCAGCTGGCTGTGCAAGGCGTGGAAGGACGGCCTCTTGGAGGGCTCTGCAGCCCAGCAGTCCATCATGATGCGGTAGATGTTGGGGGGGCAGCGGGTGGGACACGGCAGGCGGAACCCAGAGGACAGCAGGTCCAGAACCTCCTTGTTGCTCTTCCCTGGAGGACAAAGTTTACACCTTCCAAGTCAAAACGCCTCGTCTGCTCATCAGGAAGACCCTCGCCCTAACATTGCTAACTAAAGTTAGCGGAAACAGAGTTACCAAAGTACCACCAACACCGCCGGCTGTACTTTGTACTTTCAGCATTTATCGTACTGGAGTACTCGCTGGTTAGTTTGCTTACCTTCGTAAGGCATTTTCCCTCGGGACATCATCTCGTACAGCAGCACCCCGAACGACCAGACGTCCGACTTGACGGAGAAGCGCTGGTAGACGGCGGCCTCGGGGGCGGTCCAGCGCACCGGGATCTTGGTAGTGCGACTGGCCGTGTACACGCTGTCCTGCAGGGTCCGGAACCGCGATTCAGTTACACACTTTGATAAACTGGTGCTACTGATGGTCAGATTGAGGATTTCAACACGTTCATGAGCCCCTGAGCAGATTTCTTTCTGTTTCTTCCAGTGAACAATCATGACAGTAGACGTAGTATTGACGAGTACCGATACCAGTACCCGGGCTGCGGCCGGACGCCGGTCTGAGCGGCTCACCTTGATGATGCGAGCCAGGCCGAAGTCGGCCACCTTGCAGAGCAGGTCGTCCCCCACCAGGATGTTCCTGGCCGCCAGGTCCCGGTGCACGATGTGGCGGTCCTCCAGGTACGCCATGCCCTCGGCGATCTGACTGCCCATGTAGATGAGGTGAGCCGAGGTGAGGACCTGGCCTTCAGCCGCTGGGGGGGGGGGGGAATCAGATCAAACCTGAAACGACTCGCCTCATTTCATTTCACCAGTTTGATCTTGATGAGTCACGCCCAGAGAATGTGGTTCATTTGATTACAGACTAGTTAAGAGCAGTGAGCTTCCTGGTTTCGAGTAAAGTTCATTCCAACGACTCCACTGTCTGAAGCAAACAAACTTCCTGGCGGCGACACTTCCTAACTTTGTACTGCAGTTTTATTTGTTGCTCTATTGACTAAATTCCCCCAAATATCGAGGCTGAATGTTTTGTAAGAGTTCGTTCCTTTAACCAAGTCAAATCAGTTCCTCGTTGGCGACGAATGTTCACTTCCCCTCGTGGACTTCCTGTTTCTGAGCGACGCACAGAGGTTTAGAAAAGTTGACGGACATTTAGCTTCTCTTGGGTTTTAGGTTTTTTTTTGGAAAGAGTATTAAGGCTGAGCGAGGTGAAAGCTCGGCTCTCTTTAAATCCAAATCCGGGGGAATTGTAATCTCCGTCCTGGCAGCTCGGCTCAAACGATCAGTTTGAGGAAAAGAGAAAAAAAAAAAAGGATTTACAGACGGAGAGGCTCAGTGAGAGAAAACTGTTTTATTCCTCAAGCTGAATTTATAATTTCTCTGCTTTCTGAGCAGGATTACGCTCTCTGACACACACACACACACACACACACACACACACACACACACACACACACACACACACACACACACACACAAAAGCTGGCTTCTCAACCAATTATCATTAAGACACATGATTTTTTTTCAACGAAATACACAAAACTGAGAGAAAACACTGCAGTTCTATCAATAAAATCTATCAATCCAATAAAGGGACTTGGTGTAAAAGAAATCCAGGACTAAGTTCCAGTCTGAAAAACCAGCCTGAAGCCAGAAACTTGGAACGATTAAATCAAGTCCTGATCTCCAACTGCAGCCCGGAGTCTAAACGTACTGCAGCTGCAAACCTCCATGGTATCACGGGAAAACACTGTGGAACCGAAGTGAACCCAATGAAATACAGGTGTGTGTGTGTGTGTGTGTGTGTGTGTGTGTGTGCTCTTACAGGACAGGTAGGACTTGAGGCTGCCTTTGCTCATCAGCTCGGTGACGATGTAGACCGGTTCTCCTCTGGAGCACATGGCCAGAAGCTCGATGAGCTTCGGATGATTCAGACTCTTCAGGGCCTGAACTTCCTTCACGAACTCGTCCTGCTTCGTGTCCTCTGGAGGGACACACACACACACACACACACACACACACACACACACACACACACACACACACACACACACACACACACACACACACACACACACACACACACACACACACACACACACACACACACACACACACACACACACACACACACACACACACACACACACACACACACACACACACACACACACACACACACACACACACACACACCAGGAAGGTCATCGGCACTGCCTGCTTCCTACATTGAACACACACTTCACACTGTCTCAAAACAAAAACTAAGTGTCTTCACTGGAACCTCTTGCCTCCCCACGGCGGCGTCCGTACCTTGCTTGAGCGTCTTGATGGCGACCTTCCGGTTCTCGGCGGTCCACAGGGCCTCCCACACCTCTCCGAAGTGCCCCTCCCCCAGCTTCCTCAGGAGGCGGAACTCCTCCCGCGGCCGCTCCCAGCGCTCCATGTCGAACAGCTCCCGCTGAAACCAGACAACACCGTGAGCCCCACCCTCCTCCATCCCCTCCATCACCTGCAGCTGCACCTCCGGCTGACTCAGCAGTGGCGCCACTAAACCGGGATGCTGAGTCGTGAAATCTCAAGGCTGCAGGGTTTTTCTCCACATGATCAGAGTGGATCGACACCAAACTGGAGGTTTGGTGGTAAAAAGCACCTAAAAGTATATTTTCATGAAAGATTAACTACTGTTCAGTTTCATTATTGTCTCAATAATGAAAGTTCCTCCATTACAGTTAATGAGTGAATCAGTCAGACTTTAATCATGTTTAGCATGTAGCATGTAGCATGGCTCGGCAACAGTTAAACTACTGAGCGACTTCAGGCTAACTCTGCTGGTTGTACCAGCTATCTTCCTCCTCCTCTTGATATTTGGTCAGAACATAATTCACAGTCCGTCTTACTTTTGTCGTTTTCATTAATATGAGAGAATGTCCAACCGCGGACGTCACTCGTCCTCTCGTCTCCCTGCTGCTGACGTTGTTGACGCGTTACGTTACGTTAATACTCTCCGGGTTGTATCGGGGATCTTTTACAAGTAAGAGCACTGCGCAGTATCAGTACCAGTATCGGTACCGGTATCGGTGCATCTCTCGTTATATCATTATGTTTATTTGAGTCATTTTTATCTACAAAACTTCACTTCAAGTAAACCAGGTTTTCTCTATAATGCACGATAACAGCAAAATTAAAAAAAAGTAAACATTAAAATGGTCATTTTTATGCTAAATATTCCTTCTGTGGCTTCTCTTTTGAAAACTGTCGACCACTTGAGGCTCGGTGGAAGATTTCACTTCCAGGATGAACGAGGGAAGAAAACAAGATCAATTAAAAAATAAAAATAAAAAATGTGTCAAAGAAGCAAACTCGTTTTGTGCCAAATTTATTATCATTATCAACGGGGTGCTACAAAATGATTGGATAACTCAAAACAACACATCAGAGAAATGAAATAAAAGACCAATGGAATGTGAAATAAACGGGACAACAAAGAAACAAGTGAATTAATAATGTTAGAAACCAAACAAGGCAAAACACCCAAAACAGAGCGGACAAAGGTTTCACCGCCCCAAAGAACTCAGGAAACTAAAGAAAACCCCAAAAGAAACAAACAAAGTCAAAATCCCGTCAAAAATATTAGAAAAAAAAAGTGAGGGGATACCTTCATAATAAAATACATCCACCCACAGAAAATACAGAAACAAAAGTACTGAATTGAAAAAGTCAAACCAGAAGATACTAATAATGACAATAATAATAATAAAAAAAATTATTATTAACAATAATTATCCAAACTAAACTAAAACAGATCAAATGTGAGGCTGCAGGATTGGAAACATCTTTAAAAAATAAATAAATAAAAAGCAACACAAAAATCCCTCCAGCAAAACAAAAAAGCAAGAAAAAAACAGACAATAAGTTAGAGTACATAAAACCCTCCAAAATAAACCCCAGAAACCCCCCCCCCCCCAAAAAAAAAAACTGACTAAAAATGATTCCCAACAAAATGAAGGAACTAATGAATACAAACCGAACCTGGACAGTGTTGAACGAATTAAATAAAAAGTAAACAAACCAAAATGAAATGAGGGAAATATTGTTAGTTTACGTAGCGTCTCTCTGCTACTGTAGACCGCGGGACCGAGGGACCGAGGGACCGAGCTGCTGGTGATGAGAGAATCAGCCACTTTAATCATGTTTAGCATGTAGCACGTAGCATCGCTGGTGTGTGAGTCTGAAACTCTGTAGCACGTAGCATGTAGCATGTAGCACGGCTCGGCAGCAGTTAAACTACTGAGCGACATCAGGCTAACTCTGCTGGTAATGAAGTTGCTGGTGTTGTACAAACTATACTCGCCAGGTTGTATCGGGGATAGTTTACGAGTACTCCGTGCAGGAGTACACACACTAAATCAAGTCTGAACCTAATCTCACATTTGATCAGTTTGTCACGACTTATCTTGAAATGAAAAATGTCACCAGGAAGAGAAAACAGTCAGAAATACTTTGGCAACACGCCGATGATTTTAACAGTTTAAAACAAATGAACTCTCACGAATATGAAAATCAGCTCTTACAATAACAAGTGATTTGATTGTTTAAAGTGCCCGAAGAATTCAAATCAATGATTTATTGATCCATTAAAAAGAAATGATTGGAACAAAAGTTTGTTTTCACTTGAAATTGCCGTCGTGTGAGCGGCCAAGTCTGCTGTGATCATTTCACCATAAGAGTGTTGTTAATCAATAAAAACACAAACTGTGACCAACTTATCATCAGTCGGTTGGTTGAAAAAGTTTATAGTCACAAACTCAGATAATCTCAGCGAGTGTAAAGGTGGATGGTTCAAAGGTCAAGTGGAAATGTTGGTCTTTGTTATATAGCAAGTTCAGGAGTGTGTGTGTGTGCGCGCGTGTGTTTGTGCGTGCGTGTGTCTCCTCGGCCTCGATCGATTCACAGCGATCACTGGAAGGGAAGAGAGAAGACGGAGTAATCACTAGTTGAACTCTTGTGAAAAGAAACATATTAAATTTGTTCTTGGGATGTACCGATACTGACACCTACACCTGATACTGACACCGATACCAGATATCGATACCGATACCTGATATTGATACCTGATAGCAATACCGACATTGATAACTGATACCGATACCTGATGCCAATACTTGATACTGACACGATATCTGATACCGATAGCAGAATCGGTATCGGGTCCAACACTCAACGGAATACTTAAACTCGTGAAAGACCCCCGACAAAACCCGTTGAGTATTACGTGACATCATGCGTCATCCGCAGTTCTTAAATAGATTCTTAAATATTAATGAGAACAACAAAACTGTAAATTATGTTCTGACAAAATATCATGAGGGAGAGGAAGATAGTTTGTACAACACCAGCAACTTCATCACCAGCAACTTCACCAGCAGAGTTAGCCTGATGTCACTCAGTAGTTTAACTGCTGCCAGGCTGTGTTGCATGCTACATGCTACATGCTACATGCTACAGAGTTTCAGGCTCACACACCAGCGATGCTACATGCTACATGCTAAGCATGATTAAAGTGACTGATACTCTCATTACCAGCGGCTCAGTCCCTCGGTCTACAGTCTACAGTAGCATAGCGCAGAGCGGAGCGAGACGCTACACTCTGCGCTATGCTACTATAGACGTGGTCGTATCCTGGAACCTCCCAGGCTGTTGGAGGTGACGTAGTGTTGACGCAGAGGTTCGTGGCAACGCGTAGCCTTCATATGTTGTTTGGATATGGAGTATGAATTTGGCTTTATGTCATTTAATAAGTACTCGTATCGATACTCGGTATCAACAAGTAGCTAAAGGTTAGTACTCGTTCTTTAAGAAAGCGGTATCGGTGCGTCCCTACGTTATTCCTCTGGGAGTTTGAACTCTCCCTGAGTGTATCAGGAGTGCTGTGAGTAGGTTTGTGTCTCCACACACTGTCGGACTGTCCCGCCGGACTTGAACCGACGAGCCGCGAACACAAGAAACCTCTCGCCGTGAGGGTAACTCCAGCCGCAGTGAGTTTAATTACAGAACGGCCTCGTTCTTCTCTCAGTCTGAAAATATTCCAATAATATTTCATTCTTTGCTTCATTACGTGAGTAGGTAGGTAGGTAGGTAGGTAGGTAGGTAGGTAGGTAGGTAGGTGGGTGGGTGGGTGGGTGGGTGGGTGGGTGGGTGGGTGGGTGGGTGGGTAGGTAGGTAGGTAGGTAGGTAGGTAGGTAGGTAGGTAGGTAGGTAGGTGGGTGGGTGGGTGGGTGGGTGGGTGGGTGGGTGGGTGGGTGGGTGAGTAGGTGGGTGGGTAGGTAGGTAGGTAGGTAGGTAGGTAGGTAGGTAGGTAGGTAGGTAGGTAGGTAGGTAGGTAGGTAGGTAGGTAGGTAGGTAGGTAGGTAGGTGGGTGGGTGGGTGGGTGGGTGGGTAGGTAGGTAGGTAGGTAGGTAGGTAGGTAGGTAGGTAGGTGGGTGGGTGGGTGGGTGGGTGGGTGGGTGAGTAGGTAGGTAGGTAGGTAGGTAGGTAGGTAGGTAGGTAGGTAGGTAGGTAGGTAGGTAGGTAGGTAGGTAGGTAGGTAGGTAGGTGGGTGGGTGGGTGGGTGGGTGGGTGGGTGAGTGGGTAGGTAGGTAGGTAGGTAGGTAGGTGGGTGGGTGGGTGGGTGGGTGGGTAGGTAGGTAGGTAGGTGGGTGGGTGGGTGGGTGGGTGGGTAGATAGGTAGGTAGGTGGATAGGTTTAGACAGGCGGTCGATGACTAAACAGGTAAACAGGTAGCTCGGTTGGTATTCAAGTAGAGGGGCAGTCAGACAGGTAGATACCTGATGGGGAGGGAAGTAGCTAAATCAGCAGATGGACAAGTAGGGAGACAGTTGAAGACGGAGAGAGACAATTACGTAGGTTGGTGGATGAAGAAATAACAGAAAAGAAAGACGAGATAAGAAGGTATGTAGATTAGAGAGGTTGTTAAATGGGTTTTGTGTAACTAGGTAGACTGGTTTGTTGACCCGTAGACAGGTAGGTAGCTATACAGAGAGGTAGGCAGAGAGTGAGATCGGTAGGACGGTCGTCATTCATATTAATTAATGCAACAAGCATCAGGAGCAAAAATCATGACGATCCAGTCAGAAATCAGAAAAGGTCAGAGAAGTATAATCCAGGTTCTAATCCGCCGTGTCTTCTCTTACTTGTTAGAATTGTTCGACTGCCTCAGACTGCAGCAGCTCTCGCCTGCTTCCACTGAGATTTAATGTTATTTTATCTCACCCTGATCCGCCAAAAGCTGCTCGGAATCCAGAACCTCCCCATGAAGGAGTTTCCCGTAAACTATGAAGACTTCCCACAGACTGCCTGCCACATGCACAGGCTTTAAAGAATACACTGAAATGGTAGTTTATTGGTTCACCGCTACTTACGACCTGGTTACACATTATTCAGTACGTATTTTGAAACGAAAGCGTAAAAAACGATGCGTTCTTACTTGAAACGTTGACGTGTAAACAAACGAGGCCGAAGTTGATGGCAAAATGTTTGTGAATTAATCGTGTTAATGGAACTTATTTCTGAAGTTGTACAGCGCGTCGGACAACATGACTCATTGAAGATCAGTTTGATCTTTTTCCACATGAAAGAAAAACAGAAATGTGCAGATTGTTCCCTGCTGCGTGTGTGTGTGTGTGTGTGTGTGTGTGTGTGTGTGTGTGTGTGTGTGTGTGTGTGTGTGTGTGTGTGGTTTCACTACTGAAACGAACAACAGCACCAACTAGTGGACCAACATCAAAACTACATCATTTTCAGTGTTTCTTCCGTTGCCGTGGAAACGGACATCGTTTTCAGAGCGTTGTTGTGTAAACGCGAAACTTTTCTAACGTCCAGATAATAGAGCATCTTCCTCCTGCTAACTGATAAAGCATCACAGAAAACTTTACGAAGTAACTAGTTACTTTTTATGTACAGTAACTAGTACAGTTACTGAACTACGTTTTAGAGAAGCACCTTGTAGCACTATGTTATAGTTATAGTTCGTTATAGTTTTAACTGAATCCAGTAGAATTTACTGAAACACTGATGTGGCACAACCGAGCTGCAGGAAACGGAGAAAGGCGGCCATGTTGCATTTCATCAACACTTCCTGCGTCAAGTCTTTACTGTGAGATTATTGGCAGCGTCCTACCTGCTGGGCGCAGGGCTCCTGCAGCGGCACCCCCAGGCTGCGGCCGTTCTTCTGGTAGTAGGAGATGAGCTCGCCCAGCGTGCTGAACGAGATCTTATCAGACACGAAGTACGCCCCGATGGCCGAGCGCTGGATCCGGAAGTGGTACACCTTCCCCTCGCTGCGAGCTGTGGGCCGGAGACACGGAGACTCAGTCACTGTGGTCTCATCCAGCCATCATCCATCCAACATCCATCCATTTCCATCAAGTCATCATCCATCCATCCATCCATCCTCCATCTATCATCCAGCCATGATCCATCCATTCAACATCAAACATCCATTCGTTTCCAATCCAGCCATCATCCATCATCATTCACCCATGAATCGTCCATCATCCATCCATCCTCCATCCATCCTCCATCTATCATCCATCCATTTCCATCCAGTCATCCATTCATCCATCCATCCTCCATCTATCATCCATCCATTTCCATCCAGCCATGATCCATCTATCATCCATCCAACATCCATCCATTTCCATCCAGTCATCATCCATCCAGTCATCATCCATCCTCCATCTATCATCCATCCAGTCATCATCCATCTATCATCCAGCCATGATCCATCCATCCTCAATCTATCATCCATCCATTTCCATCCAGTCATCATCCATCCTCCATCTATCATCCATCCATTTCCATCCAGCCATCATCCATCCATCCTCCATCTATCATCCATCCAACATCCATCCAGTCATCATCCATCCATCCATCCATCCTCCATCCAACATCCATCCAGTCATCATCCATCCATCCTCCATCTATCATCCATCCAACATCCATCCATTTCCATCCAGTCATCATCCATCCATCCATCCATCCATCCATCCTCCATCCAACATCCATCCAGTCATCATCCATCCATCCTCCATCTATCATCCAGCCATGATCCATCCATTCAACATCAAACATCCATTCGTTTCCAATCCAGCCATCATCATTCACCCATGAATCGTCCAACATATATCCATCCTCCATCTATCATCCATCCATTTCCATCCAGTCATCATCCATTCATCCATCCATCCATCCTCCATCTATCATCCATCCATTTCCATCCAGTCATCATCCATTCATCCATCCTCCATCTATCATCCAGCCATGATCCATCCATCCAACATCCAGCCAGTCATCATCCATCCAACATCAAACATCCATTCGTTTCCAATCCAGCCATCATCCATCATCATTCACCCATGAATCGTCCAACATCCATCCATCCTCCATCTATCATCCATCCATCATTTGCCCATCCATCCATTCTCCATCCAACATCCATCCATGATGTTTAACTGTTGCAGTTACAACAGTTCATGAACTTATAAAAATAGGTTTGCTTTATATGGAAAAGCTTATTAATGTCCAAAACTTATCAAATCTATTATATTATAGATTTAGCTGTTTCATCTCATTTCATGACCATTTTTTGTGGATTCAAGTTTCATTTTGAACCATTTTAACAGTTTTAACTATTTCAGCAGTTTTTTTTTTAATAATTCAGAAGAACATCATCACGTTCAAAAAGTGGATTCAAAAGGGGGTTTCAGCTTCAGGCTGTTTACACGAGAGTGAATTGTGGAAAACTGGATCCCTTCTGTGAATCATTTCCCCAGGCAGTGTGACAAAACGTTTCACCTTCACACGCCAACGGACGACCAAAACGAGACTTTTGCGTTTCCACTGTAAATCGTGGAATAAACATGAAACGACTCTGGTCCTGGTAACGGCAGCGTCTCTCCTGAAGTCTGAACCCCATTTCACCGCGTCTTCCAAAGTGTTAAAAACAGACAGAATCGCAATTGTTCTCCGAATCACGCTGTACATTCATCAGCATAAACTCCTTCAAGAATTTACTGGGATAAATAAACACACACCAGACACTGTGTGTCATTGAGACTCTTCCACACGTGTTGTGATGAGCAGAGATATTCACTTCATCAGATGATGGACGTTTTAACTCCCTCTTGTGGTCATTGTTAGTTCTTTTTTATTTTTTGTACATTTTCTTTTTTCTGTCTCTGTTTTACTCATTTCTACATTCACATGTTTACATTTTAAAGCCATTAGATATTCACCAGTTCACCATCGGACAAGAGACCATCTCTTATAGTTGATACCAAAAGCACGACAGAGGGTTGCCAGATCTGAGAGTTTCAAGCCGAAACACAAGATAAGACGTTCATTCCCAACTCAATACAAAACAACAGCTCAAATCAAAACCTCGGCAGAAACTAAACGTTCAATCATCAAAGGTTATGAAGACATAAAGTTTCAGAACGGCACGAAATAATCAAATAAAAAGGAAAAAAAAGACTGAAATCCTGCAAATAAATCATTGGAAACTATTAATGAATAAAACATAAACGGATTACGTTTTACATAGTAACGTATTACTATGTAAAATACATCCACCCCCATATTCTGTACATGTCCACACTTATAGACACTGTGTGCATATTTTTCTATTATATTGTATTTTTATCTGCTTCTTTTTGGTTCCTGCTATGTGTGCTTCTTTCTCTTTACTATCCTGTTGTACCACTGCAAATTTCACCACATGCGAGATAAATAAAGGGATATCTTATAAACACCATAACTCTCCATTCTTTGTCTCCTGTAATTTAGAATGCTTAAATCTCTAAAACTGATTAAAAAGTTACGACTAAAAATATATGCATGAACAACAGCACCAACTAGTGGCCCAACAAGAGAAATACATAGCTTTCAGCGTTTCTGCAGTTTACGTGAAAATTAACATCTTTTTCAAAATGTTGCTGTGTAAACTCACCTTTTCACTTGAAACTCCTTTTGACAAACAATACGTCCGTTACAAAGGTCCTAAATAAAGTAAAATATAGTAAAATTGTATTTTTCTGTATTTCCACCTCTTTGGAGCTCATATTTCTCATTATAAACATTATAAATGTTAAGATTTCTCCTCAATCCTTCATTTTCTCATCAAACTACCTTCGTACATTCATATTTATGAGCAACCTTCCAGACAAACAAGCAGAAAGTGTCTCCTCGTGATGATGAGGAGCGTTAGAGACGGTTCCTCCAGCATGAGCACTGAACTCGTGAGCACGATTCCCTGGACGAGGCGGAGGAAGTGACGGCCGTCGCACTCGGGCACAAGAGTCCTGATGATGCATATTTCAGGAAGACGAGCTCAGTGAAAACCGACCTGCAGCATTTCAACCCCCCCCCCCCCCCCCCCCCCCCTCCCCCCGGAGACCTGAAGGACCTTGAAGGAGGGCGGAGGGAGGGGGAGGACAGATTGGTGGAGAGGGTGGGCGGGTGGAGGAGCAATGAGGAGGCGGCTGGAGGTGACTCCAGGGACAGGAAGTAATAACAGACACTCTGAAGTCACAAATCACAGAAAATCCTCCGGGACTGGATTTTCATCTGAGAGAAAGAAACTGTTCAGCTTCAGAATGTGGGTTACTAGTGAACTAGTGAACTCCTGATCTCCTGATCTCCTGATCTCCTGATCTCCTGAACTCCTGAACTCCTGAACTCCTGAACTCCTGAACTCCTGATCTCCTGAACTCCTGATCTCCTGAACTCCTGAACTCCTGATCTCCTGAACTCCTGATCTCCTGATCTCCTGAACTACTGAACTCCTGAACTCCTGATCTCTTGAACTCTTGAACTCTTGAACTCCTGAACTCCACAGCTTAACAAATCTGAAGCAAAGCCAAGGCCCGTGGTCTCGAAGTGGCCCAGCGCAGCTCCAGTCCGGCTGAAGAACCTGAATTCATTCTGGTACATTCTGGGACCCTGGACTGGATGAAGGTATAGAAGAACCCGTTTCCATGGTAACATTTAAAAATGCATAGTTTTTCACGTTTATCACAGCAACGATGTGAAAACAATGTGTGTTTACACGGGAACGGCAGAAACACTGAACATGATGGGAGGACACGGACATTCTCGTGGACAGAAGACCTAGTTGGATTGTTATTACGGTGACTGTCAAAATAAAAGTACCAAGTTGGATTGTTATTAAGGTGACTGTCAAAATAAAAGCGCCAAGTCCCAGGACAATATGGACTGGGAGTCATGACATCATGGAGGAGACTTTGTTCTGATTGGCTCTACTGAGCATGTGCAGAAGGACTAGTTACTACGGTGACCAGGACCAGAGTTTCAGAAACGTTTCATTTCTCCCCGTTTCCAAAAAGTTGTGCTTTCAGTTGCTCCGTGGAGATGGACCCCAAAATGCTACAAACGTTTAGCGTTTTCACTTGAAAACATTTGAAGAAAGAAAGAAAGAAAGAAAGAAAGAAAGAAAGAAAGAAAGAAAGAAAGAGAAAATGTGAATGAAACAAACTGAACTTTGTCGCTGGATGTTTGAGGAATGATTATACTGAGTGAATGGATGGATGGATGGATGGATGGATGGATGGATGGATGGATGGATGGATGGATGGATGGATGGATGGATGGATGGATGGATGGATGGATGGACGGACGGACGGCTGCAGGCTCTCACCAGAGATGGTGTACTCGTCACTGTGACTCTCACTGATGCGGACCAGGAAGGAGCCATCTTTGTTTTGGGAGGCGAGCAGCAGCTTCTCAGCTTTCATCCGGTTTATGTTCCCATAGTACCACCTGCATGAGAGGGTGAGGGTGGGGGGGGATGAACGGGCACAGAGACAGACAACAACCGGGTTAGAAGCAGCAGGGAAGGTGACTTCAGGTCTGAAACGTTCACGTTGAACCACAGCAGCTGGTTTTACACACACCTGAAGACTCCGGGCTGAACTCCTGTGTGGCTGAGTTACAGTGAGCTGGTGTTTGTTCACACATCAGCCTGTATTTACTCTGAGAGGTGAAGCGGCGCGGCGCGGCGCGGGCGTGTCCCCCGTGACGATCAGGTTTCACAGAAACTGACAACAAACCCGTCAAGACGAGAGGCTGAGAGACGAGACGACTCAGAGGCTCTCAGAGCGCCGTCAGGGCGTCGCAGCGACAGTGTGCGTGTGCGTGTGTATGTGTGTCTGTGTGTGTGTGTGTGTGTGTGTGTGTGTGTGTGTGTGTGTGTGTGTGTGTGTGTGTGTGTGTGTGTGTGTGCTCCAATACCGACATTATTGTTTCGCTATTACTTTTGGCTGAACTGTACCAGTAACAGATTACTGTATCGGGACTCAGTTAACAGTAAAATCAACGTAGTTCAGTCCTTACCGGCATTTTGAATAACAAGATTCAAGTTATAAACAATAACAAAATGGCTTTTTGGTTCGTCTCCAAATTATTATTTCTTATCCTTTAATCATTCATTCATTCTCTAGCAGCGTTTGAACCGGATGCTTAAACGTTGAAGCTTTGAGACGAAAGAGAAAACGCTTTCTTTACAAATCTACGTTTCAGAAAAGTTTGTGTCTACAAGGCGACGATTTGAAAACGATGTCTGTTTCCATGGAAACGGCGCGTTTTCAAAAAGTTCCACCTTGGGAGCCCCTTTTCAAAAAGTAGTTTTCTCAGCGTCTCAGAGCTTCGCTGTCGTTTAAACGGAAACCAGAAGGAAATGAAAGTTTAGCATTTTCACCTGAAATCATTGTGGCGTCAACAGGATTTAAAGTTAAATAGACGTTTTTTTATAAATAAAGTATTTCAACCCAGGTGTTGTTGAAAGGTATTTTAAGTCTTTTAGAACTTTAGAGGAAAAGTTTTACGCTGTTTAGATGTAATAAAATCTGCTGAGAATTCCTCCACACCTCTTATTGAGATGTTATTATGCTGAGTCGTCATGAAGTCTTAGAATTCTACAAATAATGTAATCATGTATTCTGTGAATAGCTTTAAATTAGAGTTGTTGTTTGATTGTTTCACCTGCACCGGCCGACTGTGGACGAGTCTAAAAAAAAAACCAACCTGCCAGATATTTAAGTCTGTCCTCCATGAAGCTTCAGCAGAAGAACACTGAGATCTGAGGGAAGTCACTGCGACAAAGCGAAGCGGCTATAATTACACAAACGCTGACGGCTTTCTCAGTAAAAATAGCACCAACGTGTCTCGACGTCAAGTTTTCAGCTCGTCTCGGACTCGGGAAGCTGAGTCTGAGACGTTCGTCCTCGTCGACGGTCGCCGCCACGCTCATGACACAACACTGTACGTCTCCACGTCTGCTGTGGACTTTACCAACTTTTACTGGTTGGTCCTGAGGTCTGGAGAGAAATGTTGGTCAAAACTGTTTCCATTAAAATACAACACAAGTAAATATTATACAAAATCCACTTCCTAAAGGTTCTCTTAATCGTCCCCATACCTGGACTGACGTCCCAGAAGTGAAGACAGTCTGTCCTCTCTCTCCCTGGCTTGTTTCAGGTTTTAAAAAGTGTGTTGCTCCAACCAGCCAATCAGAAATCAAACCCTATATAGTGTCATCGGGGGTTCAGCCAATCCCAATCAAGGTAGGCCCTCCCTTTGACTCCTCCCACAATTAGGCAGCTCTGCTCTGGCACATGGCACCACGAGAGGAAGTACTTCCTCCTCTTCCCAAGATGGGCATGTGTGGGCGGAGCCAGTCCAGCTCACACAGACACAGCAGATTCTGAATGCAGCTCCTATGAGCCAATATTCAAATGGAGGAAAATCAAGGAGGAGCTAGAAACTTAGAATACTGAAGGTTTCTGGACCGACCAGACCAGGAGGAGGAGGAGAACAGGAGGAGGAGGAGAACAGGAGGAGGAGGAGGAGGAGAACAGGAGGAGGAGGAGGAGGAGAACAGGAGGAGGAGGAGGAGAACAGGAGGAGGAGGAGAACAGGAGGAGGACGAGAACAGGAGGAGGAGGAGGAGGAGAACAGGAGGAACAGGAGGAGGAGGAGAACAGGAGGAACAGGAGGAGGAGGAGAACTTTAAGAATTGAGAGATTCTGCTATAATTTCAGTGAGAGGAATTTCCACAGCCAGCCTGTAATTTTCTTTTTTTACTTGTAATCTTTTCTGAATCGTTTCTGTTGCTCTTCTTCTTCTTCTTCTTCCACAACTTTGACTTTCAACAATTTCTTTCTCTTTCTTTTCAAATTCAGATTAATTTGCTTCAATGTTCCAACGTGTTTTATAACTTTCTTCATCAACACGTCCAACTCCGCGGGATCAGGCTGGATTATGTTCGTGGCTTGAGGCTCAGCGTCCAATCACTGGGCACACACACACACACACACACACACACACACACACACACACACACACACACACACACACACACACACACACACACACACACACACACACACACACACACACACACACACACACACACACACACACACACACACACACACACACACACACACACACACACACACACACACACACACACACACACACACACACACACACACACACACAGAGTGAAACACGATGCCGCCCTGCAGGCTGGTGAATAATGGAGGAGCCGCAGCGTCTCGGTCACATTCAGATCCCCTCTAGTAAACATCAGCAGCTCCGTCACTGTTGCACTAAACTCCCGTTTGTGGACAAACCAGCCTGAACAGGTCCGATACGGACTGGAGACACTCGCACGGTCAGTCAGTGTGGCGAACGTCGACGGTGAACAATTCAGAGGAATAAAAGTAAAGTTAGAAACTTTCTTTAAATCTGAGTCTCGGGAGTTTGACCTCTGACCTTCTCAGTCTTTGTGACGTCAGTTTGAACAAACGCAGCAAAAACCCCAAACTGATTGAACATTTTCTGGATTCTTCCTCCAACCTGTGTTGGACCGCCGGTTCAAGTCCAGTCTAAATGGAGCCGCAGTGTTGTAGTGAAGACCGCTTCACCCCAGACCAAGACCAAGACCAAGACCAAGACCAAGACCAAGACCAAGACCAAGTCAACACCAGAGCACCCCATGACCTAGACAAGACCAAGACCAGAGCACCCAAAGACAAGACCAGAGTATCCCAAGACTAGAGTACAGCCAAGACCAAGACCTTGACATTGCGGCCCGGCACAACACTAGTTTGTCAGCGACGTGCATGTGTGGGACGAGCAGCCGGTGGATCAGGGTCACAGCTGTTAAGTTGTGACTTCATGTGTAGAAACCGAGACTCACGTTGATGAAATTCAAAACCAAGAAGCTTTTTCAGAATGAACGTTTCCAAAGTTCACACGAGGAAAACCAACCGGGGAAAACCTGGAAGTGCAAGAATGTTTCTTTACGTGTCAACAAACAATGTGTGTTTGTCCTGCGACGGCCTGGTGACAGAGCAGGGCGTAGCCTGCGCTCAGCCGGATGAAGCTGTTTAAAAGATGAACCGACACGAATCAATGGCAACCGTACGTCACCTTACCGACGGCAGGAAAGACGTCACAGGTTTCTCAAAGAAACAGGAAATGACAGAGACGCTCCCGGGGACCGACGTCTCTGTCCAAGGACTGAAATTGAAGTGACACCGAAAAACTTCTTGTGGTGTTTTGGGGATTTTGTTTACTTGACGACGGAGCTCAGAGCCACTGAAAACACGACTTTATGAAAACGGCTGCCGACGAGAAAGTTATGAAAAACGCCAAAGTTAACGGCAAAATATTTGTGAATTACTCGTGTTAATGTCATTTTGAATTTGTACAGTTCAGTTTGATCTTTGTCCACAGGAAAGAAAAACTCTAATGTACTAATCATGTTTTCTGTTTTAACGCCGAGTTTAAACGTGAAACTTCTGCGGCCGGTCAAAGAAAGTTTCTAACTTCATCGTTGTTTGTTTCAGACGTTTTACTGAAGTTTCGGACTCTGAACTGGACGAGAAAGACATCGAGAGGAGAAGGTGGAGGAAGTCTCCAGATGTTGGAGAAATTCTCCTGAGGTAAAGACACTCTCCAGATGTTAGGATCCAGAGGTTAAGAAACTCTCCAGATGTTAGGATCCAGAGGTTAAGACAGTCTCCAGATGTTAGGATCCAGAGGGTAAGACAGTCTCCAGAGGACCGGGTGACTCACTTGTGTTTGGCGAACTCGTCCTGCAGCAGAGCCACGTAGTTGGCCGGGATGAGTCCGGCCTCCAGGGTCCCGGTCAGCTTCTTGGCCAGCACGTACTGGCCCCGCTTCTCGATCACCGACAGCTTGTCGCCCTCGCGCACCGTCAGCTCGTCGTCGCTGCGGGCCTCGAAGTCGAAGAGCGCCGCGTAAAGCTGCGGCGGGTGCCGCCGCGGGGACGGGATGCGGATCCCACCGGACACGGTGCTGATGTCGGAGCCGATGGCCGCCGGGTTGGCGATGACCTGGTCGTGGTTGTGGTTCGGGACGCTGGACCGCGGGTAGCGCAGCTCGGGCCAGATCCAGTTCCACAGCCGGCCGCAGCACGGCATGCAGGAGCGGCAGCAGCCCTCCATCCTCCCGGGACATGAAGCTCCGCTCCCCGCCGCTCAGTCCGCACAGCCCGGCTGCTCACATCCCGCCAGTCCGCCGGCAGGACGCATTCTGCCCCGCAGCAGCCCGGGAGGACCGGGCGGACCAACCGGAACAACCGGTCTGTTCGGTGCAGTCAGCGAGCGGAGCTCCGAGCCCGCAGTGCGCGAGGCGGCGGCGGCGGCGGGAATGCGGAAACCGCGGCGGGGCAGATCCGACCGCAAACACCCGGTACCGGCACACCGACTGCGACCCACCGGACCGAGCCGGACCGGGACCGAGCGAGCATGACTCCCGGGAAACACACCGGAAACACACCGCTGCTCCGGACGGAGCTCCGCACACACCTTAGAGAGAGAGAGAGAGAGAGTGTGTGTGTGTGTGTGTGTGTGTGTGTGTGTGGGGGGGGGGGGGGGGGGGGGGGGAAGAGCTGGAGAAAGAAAGAGAGAGAGAAAGAGAGAGAGACCTCCATTCATTCATTTCAGAGGATAAATCCTGACACAGTAGAGGGTGAAACTCTGATTTCATTACATCAGTAAAGATTAACACTCAATTTGATGAAGATGAATTAGAATTAGAGAATGCGCTTCAAAAAGCACATCTAGGATTCATATGAGGACTCACAAGGTAAAATCAAACCACTGACTGTATGTTACGAGTCATTCATTCACAAATTCCCTCTCAAACTCTTTATTTTGTTCAGGAAAGATGAAACACCCAAACGCCTCGTTCTCGTGGTTCCTTTTCAGAAAAGTTTCACGTTTACAAGTGAAACCACCAAGTCCCAGGAGAACAGGGACTGGGAGTCACGACACTGGAGGAGACGCTGTCTGCGTGATTTGGTTTGTATATATCTATATATTTTATCAACTTTTTGCAAAATCCATTGACCCGAATTTTCAGCGATGATTTGTCTTTATCCAAGGAAGGTTCCATTCAAGTTTGAGAGTATAGGTATCGGGCACAAAAAACCCAAAAGGTATTTCCATCATAACACAGTCAGTTTTAATTCCATTGATGTCAAACTAACACCAGAATGTTCGGTCTTCAATCCCCTCTCCTCTGACATGTCACATGATGCAGTGACGTCACCACCCTGGTTAGTGCTTTGGGGGTCAAAGGTCAAGGCGGGGGGGGGGGGGGGGGGGGGGGGTGTCACAGGGAAAAAGTAAAATGTGTGTTCATCAGTGTCAAACAGTGACAACATGAAGCAATTCAAACGACCATGATGACAAATGATGGAAGGAGTGGTGGATCAAAAACCTTGTAATCCATTGGTTTCCATGGTAACACATGTGGCGCTGGCGAAGGTGTTTCTCCTGAGTGTCGTATCATCGGGATTTAATCACTGGTTCCTCACCGAGAACTCCGGACATAAAACTCATGCTGTGATGAGAACAAGTGTGCGTGTGCGTGTGCGTGTGTGTGTGTGTGTGTGTGTGTGTGTGTGTGTGTGTGTGTGTGTGTGTGTGTGTGTGTGTGTGTGTGTGTCTTTTCTCCGCCTCTAAGGTCAATGTGGTTGAATAAACAGTCCCGTGTTTCCTCTGAAAACAAACCGACAATATTTCTACTGTTCCACTAAAATAGAGTAAATAAAAACAGTTAAACTTTAATTTTTAAAATGTTTTCTTTGGTTTACTTTTTTCTTTAAGTTCTCCACCATCGTTGAATCTTTATGAACCTCAGAAGTGCTCCACCCTCCTGCCCGTTATTGAACTGTGTCACTTTGAGGTGAATACATGAAGAAAGCTTTTATTTTTAAATGAACTTAAGTTTCATCTTCCTGCTCGCTGACCGAGACGTTTCCGTCGGGACTGCTGACTTCAACTTTTGTACCATAAACTGCTTCGTGTCTTCTCTGTTGTTGGTGTAGTTCTGTGGCAGCGTTACAGCACCACCTATAGGCCTGGTATATGTGTGACATCATTTGAAGTCGTTTTCATGGTGTTGACTGGTCGCAAGATGTTTCTGGTGTGGACAGGGAACTTTTGAAGAACGACTCGGAGAACAAAGTAATTTTGGCTGTTGTGGGCTCAGATAACTAGAACTGATGTAAACCAGTTTGTAACTTGTGTAAACTGGGTTTGGACCAGAATCCTGTTGGTTTTCTATGGTTTGGATGAGGTTTGGACTAGTTTTCTGAAGACCAAGTTTAAACATGTTGTGTGGTTAAGACTGGGTTAAGACTGGCTATCTGCAGATTAAACCGGGTTTAGATTGATCTTCTGTAGTGTGGACTAGGTTTAGACTGGGTTTAGACTGAGTTTCTGTAGTTTAGATTGGGTTTGTATAGTTTCGACTGGTTTCTGTAGTTTCGACTGGGTTTCTGTAGTTTAGACTGGTTTCTGTAGTTTCGACTGGGTTTCTGTAGTTTCGACTGGTTTCTGTAGTTTCGACTGGGTTTCTGTAGTTTCGACTGGTTTCTGTAGTTTCGACTGGGTTTCTGTAGTTTCGACTGGTTTCTGTAGTTTCGACTGGGTTTCTGTAGTTTCGACTGGTTTCTGTAGTTTTGACTGGTTTCTGCAGTTTAGACTGTGTTTCTGTAGTTTCAACTGGTTTCTGTAGTTTCGACTGGGTTTCTGTAGTTTCGACTGGTTTCTGTAGTTTCGACTGGGTTTCTGTAGTTTCGACTGGGTTTCTGTAGTTTCGACTGGTTTCTGTAGTTTCGACTGGGTTTCTGTAGTTTCGACTGGTTTCTGTAGTTTCAACTGGTTTCTGTAGTTTCGACTGGGTTTCTGTAGTTTCGACTGGGTTCTGTAGTTTCGACTGGGTTTCTGTAGTTTAGACTGGGTTTCTGTAGTTTCGACTGGTTTCTGCAGTTTAGACTGTGTTTCTGTAGTTTCGACTGGGTTTCTGTAGTTTAGACTGGTTTCTGTAGTTTCAACAGGGTTTCTGTAGTTTCAACTGTGTTTCTGTAGTTCAGACTGTGTTTCTGAAGTTCAGGCTGGGTTTCTGGAATTTAGTCTGGTTTCTGTAGTTTAGGCTGGGTTTAGCCTGAGTTTAAACTGTGTTTCTGTAGTTTAGACCAGGTTTGAAGTGTTTTTGTGGAGTTGGGTCAGGTTTGTGGTCTCCCCTCAGAGTGTTAGGCTCTGATATATGGGTGGATGTTCCTCATTACAATCCCTACTGTGTGAAACGACTCCACAAGCGAGGGCTTTGATAGATAGCACACCGTTTTATTAGTATATTTAGCTTTGTGACGTACATCTTGGGAGGAAACAAAAAAAATAAGAAAAAAAAAAAAAACCCAACCCTAAAAAGTCACAATTTCATTCTCAAGTCCAGAAACATTTCAGCGTTAGCAGTGACATCACACAAAAAGAAAGCTCAGTATTTTTTAAATCATTGGTTTCTTTGTCATGGACCAGAGTGATATGTTCTCATTGATAGGCGAAACAAACGCGCCCGTACCGCTTTAACAGAGTCGACAAACAGAAAGAAAATAAACCAACATTTCTTTTTTTAACTTCTTTTTTAATTTTTTTTTTTTGTCCTTGATCGTTTCCGTTGCTTCACATATATTATCAACACTTTTCTAAAGAATCAAAATATTTAACCACAGATACTGGAAAAAAAAAAAAAAAGGTATCCACTGTTATATAGAATAATAATAAACACAATAAATATAAAAAAGAAGTTTTGATATAATTTATATGGTATCAAAGACAGGGAAATGGGCCTTCAGTTGTTTTTGTTTTTTTTTAAAAAGCGATGTCCTTTTTTTGTTTCCTGAGGTTGAGTTTTGTAGTTTAATTTTTGCTAAATATACTAATAGACTAAGAGACCCGGCACGCGGGGTCGTCATGGCTTTTCATTCGCTGAGGAATCGTCTCCGCCGGAGGTCGTGGTTCCCGCCGGCGGAGGCTCGGTGTGGCCCCGCTGTGATTCTGTGTGCTGTGGAGTCGGCTGAGAGGTCAAAGGTCAGTCCCTACCACAGCCCCCCCACCCCCCCCCACCCCCACCCCCCACCCCACCATTCCACCGCGGGGGAAGCTTGGATTTCAGCCGGAGACGTCTCCTCGCCGATCGACGGCGACGCGACCCGGCAAACAGGAAACGAAGAAGCGGAACGCGGCGAAGGGAAGCGAGCGGCTGAAATCCAGAGCGCCCCCCCCACCCCCCACCCCGGCGCTCCCCTCCTGTGTTACAACGGCCAGAATCGGATTCGGACGCAGTCCCATTTCCCTTCAGGGCGTAAAGGAAGGAGGAGTCGGATGAGCTCAGAACAGAGATGGAGATGAGAGGGGAAAATAGAAAAACAAACAAACCAGAAAAAAAACTGCAAAAATCTGTACATGTAAACATCACACTTCCACTGAGTCGAATCAGGAGGGAAATCCAGGTTTCACATTGGTGTCTGACTGCAGGTTCGAAGGCCCGGCGCAGGAAATCCACACAATCAAGAGTCTCGGGACAAGGAGGAGGGGACGACGGAGGAAGAAAGACGACGGTGTAAAAGACCTTTGAGAACGAAGGAATCTGAAGGTCCGGCAAGAAAAGACCAAACCAAACAACTTTCCTCTTTTCAGTTCCTGTTTGGATCATGAAACCAACCACACTTTCATTAAAGGAGGAAAATTGGTGTTTTTAAAGGACACTGTGACCTTTACAAAACCAGATTTTTAATTATGAGGTAGAAGACTCACCATTTTCCTTTTTCTTTGTTGCTATTTGTACTAAAATCTTTTTTAAGCACTTATTTCTAAATAGCTACTCCCAGACATGAAATATTCCCATTTACAGTTTCAATTTGTAAATTTTTTTACATACATTTTTTTGGGGGGCAAAATAGTAGAAAATTAGCGAGCAAACCTCCACATTACAAAACTTCTTCGACTAAAGCGAGCTCGGTTTTTACAACATTTCAGGCCTTCGTCGGGTAAGACTCGCTAAACAGTTTCTGTGTCTCACAAGACAGATCATTGATGATTGTTGGACCAATCGAGAGGAACTTTAAGAACCACAGAGGAGAGGCTACGCTTGTGCCCCGTTGTGTTAAAGACATTTAACCTCGACAACCAGAGAAGAATCATCTGACCAGCACTTTGTAAACGTTCAAAAAGAGAAACGGACAAACACACAGAATGAGAGTTGGAGGTCTGGACGGAGCTTCAGATTCCTTCAGTTAAACAGCCAAAACAAACCTGTGTGTGTGTGTGTGTGTGTGTGTGTGTGTGTGTGTGTGTGTGTGTGTGTGTGTGTGTGTGTGTGTTGGGATTCGAACCTGCTCAGGTCCAGTTCGTTGAGTCCACGTTGGACGTGCTGACAGAGTGACGCCTCACAACACAACACAAAACATTCCTGTGATAAATTACAAGAATAAAGAGTAGAAGGTTGAGTTTGGCCGGAGGAGACGCTCACGCTAACGATGGCCGACTTTTAGAGAACGATCATGTGACCTATGGCTGGAAAAAGCTGGACAGGAGGAACGGAAACCAAAACCGCGAGCAAATCACACCTTTCTAAAGATTGTCATTTGCCTTTTTTTTTTGTCTTATTTTTCTCTCACTTACAGTCGTTGGTGCAGGTTTGTGTGTGTGTGTGTGTGTGTGTGTGTGTGTGTGTGTGTGTGTGTGTGTGTGTGTATTGATCTGTGGCCACGCGGCTTCGTCGTAAACTGACGCAGGTTAAAAAAAAAAAATCCCGCCTGAGGTCGACCGACGGCTCCACCGGTACAACGTTTTTAACGACTCCGGACGCGACGGAGTCTCTGATTCAAGCCACCATCAGCCGGGGAGGGAAACGCTCAGGACGACCTTTCAGATTCGTCCTGGTGAAAGTAAACGCTCTGAAGTCCAGAGTGAAAGAAGCAGAGGTTTTGAGCTGGCAGTACCAGGATCATCCTGGAAGGACGGGGACTACAAAACGAGGCAGAACTAAACCTGAACGAGCGACGACCGAATAAAGAAAACGGTTAAGTGTTGCATAAAGATCTCCGCTCCAGCTGCTCCTTTCTTTTTTGATTGAAACCTGATTATTCCTGGAATACAGTGGTTCCCAATCTGCAGGTCCAGGACTGGGAAGGGGGGGTTCGAGGCTTCGTGTCCTCTGAGGTCTTCAGACGTAGACTTACCCGTTGTCAGGGAGAAGGAAAGAAAAGCCACTTTCTAAAAATCCGGAGCAAAACGGGGGAACTGCCCGCTGAACGTTTCTGTACCAAGTCTGCGCCGGAACGCAACGATTCCAAACGATTCCAAACGATTCCACCCAATATTATTTACTATTTAGAATCCTGCCACAGTCCCTCTTAGAGAAAATCATTTTAAGTCAGACTTAAGCGGTTTGTTTCGGTACGTCCGACATGAATCCGGACTTCGTTAAATAATCGATTTCAGGTCGTCTGGACCGATCCAGCGCCAGGATCATGGCGGGAGGAGAGGAGGACGGAGCGCCGGCGTCAGGGACACGCCAACAGCAACGGAAACAAATCGGATGATTGTACTTTTTTTTTTTTTTTTAATTTGATTTTCCTTGAAATAACAAATGAAAACTTCCGTCTGGGGTGTCAAAACATCCTAAATCAAGTTATACAACCCTGTCTCATCTCCAATGGGCCACACTGGTGAAACCACAAATAATTAAGATCAGTATGAGTTGATTCTGACTTAATCACATTTAATGCACTTTTAAAGAGGAAAAAAACCAAACGAAGGTGAATACCCAGAATTCTCTGCTTCTTGTTTTCAGGTGATGGGTTGGGATAACTTTGCAAAATCGGGGTGACTCACTTTAAATTCAGAACGCTTTTCTTGAAAAAAATATTCCAACAACCAGATTATTTCATAGTTTTGTATATTTGACACCCCAGTCGTCGTCTAGCGACGCCGTGGCTCCCTCCTCCTCCTCCTCCTCTTGTTTTTGTTTGTTGGTTGCATATTTGTCCGCCGTCTTGTTTCCAGGGGGCAAAAAAAGTGCAACTTCAAATCCAATTGACCAGGTGATGTTTTCTTAGTTTGAGGTGTCGCCTGTCACGCTAACACAAATAGGCCAAAGGCCAGCGAATGCTCTGATTATCAACTGCATTGCAATAAAAAATATAAATAAATAAATGAGAAAAAAACCCATCGCCGTGCCTCCACTCGCTCACAAGCAGTGCAAGTCCGTCTGGCGCGGAGGACGGAGGGCGCCTCCTGGTAAAAACATGCATAAACACCCCCTCAGCCTTCACTTCATATCACAGGGCCGCTGCTTCGCTCTGTGTGCAAAAAGGGAGCAAATTACAGTGACAGGACAGGTCGAGTAGAAACACAGTAGAAACACCTCCGGAGGTCGAACCAAGCCGGAGGCTCCAAGGAGCCCAGCAGGAAACACCTCCGCCAAAAACCGAAGAGCGGGCGAAGCCAGGCCAAGCCGCTCTTTTCAAGTGGTCAAACAGAGAAATTGACCGAAACGATTCCTTCAAAGTCGTTCTTATTCCAAAATCACAAAGGGAAAGTTAGTTTTTCTGTAAACCAGGTTGGCCGCTGCTTCCATTAGCAGGAAATTAGCAGCGAGGCTAAACGTATGATTCAAACTCGGGTAAAAATGAAGACAACCTCGAAGAAGCCGACAAGTTTAAGGATTTATGATGACAAGTTTTACGTGTGATATGTTGATTTTTGTGGCTAAAAATTAATTAATGTTCAGGGATGCTCGTACCGAGCCGCTCAGATAAGCTATAGCTAGCCGCTACGCAGATTTCCTCAAATGTTTGAGTTTGTACCGACGCCAGATGTCCTGGAGAGGTAGATTTAAACCTCGTGAAAGAGAAAACTTCCCCCAGCAAGGCTACGAACCGGACGGCTTGACATGTTGTTTTTTTAATATATTATGATGGGAAAGAATGTTTCTCTGTAAAACAGGTGAACTACTGCTTAGATTAGCAGTAAATTAGCAGCTAGGCTAAGCATATCGACAAACGTGTAATTCAAGCTCGGGTAGAAATAAAGACAAACTCGAAGAACCTGACAGGTTCATATTTGATGATTACAAACAAGTTCGTCTGTGATATGTTGAGTTTTGTGGCTAAAAATGAAATAAGTTAACGGATGCTCGAGCCTAGCTGCTCAGGTAGGCTAGCGGCTAGCAGCTAACTATCGTAGTTGACTCGGTACGGCGGAGGCGAGCAGATATCCAGGACAGGGAATCGTGGAGCTCGTGAAAAGGAGTTTCGGGTTGTACTTTCATCTGAAGCGTTTATCTTCCTTTCTAAATGTCCGAGGAGGTTTTGGCCGAGCTGTGCCGCCTCCTTCAGGGGTTCCAGTGTGTCGTCGTTTTCACCGAGCCACAGAGAAAACAGAAACGAGCGAAGATTCAGTCAGAAAGTCACAGACATGGACCGAGTCGAGCCCTACGAAGCACACGGAAAAGAAATCAAGCAGTTAAGAGAGACGAGGAGAAGCGGTGGCGTTCAGGTCGACGTCGTTCCGTTGAGGTTTCAGGTCTATGGCAGAAGGTCCGTTGTTTGTTTGTTTTTGTTAGTTTTTTTTTTTTTGTTTTCTTCTTGAATAGCAGCAGCAACATGAAAGTTCATCATTATAATAGTAAGAATAATAACAATAATAGAAGTAATGGCCATCTCAGAGTTCAACAGACAGAAACACAGTAAGACAGAGCAGTCGTAGGTCCGTGAGGAGGTGCAGAGTAGGTCCGGTGATGAAGACGAGGATGAGGAGGAGGAGGAGGAGGAGGAGGAGGAGGAGGAGGGGGACAGGCAGCGGAACGAAAGACGTTGAGGTTTTGTCGGCATTACTTTGTAAAAACTTGAAGCAAGGAGTTAAAACACGCACACACACACACGCACACACACACCTTCAATTCCACAGTTTGACGAAGAGAATCGCCTCGAGAGAGAAACGCTCTCCCGTCCCCGTCGATCCGTCTCCAGTCCGTCGTTTCTGTTTTTATTTACAGCAGCACACAAACAAACCAAAGAAACATCTTCAGACTCACTCCTGGATCCATGAAGTCGACTGGCTTCTGGTGGCGGTAACGTTACCATTCAGTGTGTGTGTGTGTGTGTGTGTGTGTGTGTGTGTGTGTGTGTGTGTGTGTGTGTTGCAGTTGGCAGGTCTGATTGTTTGAGGTATTTCCTGGTGGTCACATGACGTGTTGATGCATAATAAGTGTCAGAGTTGCTCTCTGGGTAAAAAGGAGGATTCAAAACGAGGGGAAAGTGCTGAAGGACACAGAGAGCTTATATACAAGCGAGCACAAGAACAACAAAAAAAAAAAAAAAACGTTCATTTTTTTTCCCCCCCAATTTTTTTTTTTTTCTTCTTAAACCAACAACTTTGTCCAGTTTCTCTCCAGTTTTCTAAACTCTCTCGATGTTCAGTGCTATCTCTCCAGAAAAGTCAGAAAAAAACCCAAAACCAAAAATAGCCACGGAAATTCACTGGACTCCCCAAAATAAAAGCTGGATCTGCTCCGCCAGCCGGAATAACTCGGGAACTTTAGTTTCTCCAACATCTGACTGATCGAGTCATTGGCCAGTGACGCCTGCCAATCAGATTAAATCCCAGAGCAAGCGGAGACCATTCACCTCCTCCACGCTCCTCCGGCGGAGCGCGGAGCTGATTACGAGGTGCTTCCGGCCTCTCGGCGCTTTTCACAAAAAAACCTCCGCCTCAGTTTCTCTCCTCAGGCAGGATCGGTGGATGTCGAGGTCGTGGGCGGATTGTCCCCCCACTTTATCTCCCGAGAAAATAAAAGCACAAGTCGTCACGGTTTCCCAGAGAGAAGGCAGAACATGAGGAGGCGTGGTGGACGAACGCAACAGGAAACAGCGAGAGTGTGTGTGTGTGTGTGTGTGTGTGTGTGTGTGTGTGTGTGTGTGTGTGTGTGTGTGTGTGTGTGTGTGTGTGTGTGTGTGTGTGTGTGTGTGTGTGTGTGTGTGTTCCCTCGGTTTCAGTTCTGCTGCAGGATGAGGTTCTCCAGCTCGTCCGCTGAGCGCAGCAGGAAGGCGGCCGACTCCCGGTAGCCGGCGATCAGCTGACGTACGGCGGTGATCTCCGGCTGGCTGAGCTGGGTGGACGCCCCGCCGCCGCCACCGCCGCCGCCACCCGCACCACCGCCGCCCCGCCCGCCCAGGCTGCTGTTGGCGGTGGAGGAGGAGTTGGTGATGTTGCCAGATGTCAGAGACTTCATGCTGAGGTCTGTGGGACCTGCAGAGAGGAGGAGGAGGAGGAGGAGGAGGAGGAGGAGGAGGAGGAGGAAACTGTAAATTATGTTCTGACAAAATATCAAGAGGAGGACGAAGACAGTTCGTACAACATCAGCAACTTCATCACCATCAACTTGATCACAAGCAACTTCTTCACCAGCAGAGTTAGCCCGATGTCGCTAATTATTTAGACTGCTGCCGAGCTGTGCTACATGCTACATGCTAAACATGATTAAAGTGACTGATCCTCTCATTCCCTCGGTCCCTGGGTCCACAGTCTCCAGTAGCATAGCGCAGAGAGACGCTACGCTCTGCACTATGCTACTAGAGACTGTGAGGCTGGTGGAGGTGACGTAGTGTCCACACAGACTGTTGACGTCGCGTCGATGCAGAGGCTTTGCAGAGTTTCACAGCAACGTGTAGCATCATGTATCAGTTGTGTATGGAGGATGAATGAGGTTTTATGGCATTTAACAAGTACTTTTGATCTTTGTTATTCCCAATTCAACACTGCCCCCTGTGGTTACTGTTGGTACTGCAACATTTGGTCTGCATCCGTCAGCTTCCAGGATAAAGACACATGCAGAGTGTAAGCGATCATCAGGACCTGCGAGGTGAACGGAACTCGACTCTCTCTCACCGTTGCTCTGAGCGGCAGCTCCGGTTGTCAGGGAAACGGGATGCTGCATGGCGGCGCTCAGGCCCGGGTAGCTCCGGTAGCCGTAGCTCAGCCCGGCGCCGTTGATGTAGAGCTGGGTGTCCTGGGAGGAGAAGGCGGAGGCGGCCAGCGAGTAGGCGGAGTGGGCGAGGGACGCCGGCTCCCTCAGGCCGCCGCTGCCGCCGGACGACTTGTCCAGAGAGATCTGCTCGTCCTGGAGGACACGAGAGGACAAGTCTATCAGCTGGTGACCAGTAGCGTCTCATCAAAAAGACATTGAGCCAAACACTTTCCTGCGATGTTGTCATTCGCTTGCTGTCAAAGTCGTGTTGCTGAACCGGGCTGAAGCTTTACAGGCCGGCTTCAACTCGACACAGGAACTCAAAATGTCTGACAACGTTCAGCTCAGCACTTCTCAGACTAACAATACTACAACGTTGACGCTGCTTAGTTTTTGTGACTGAGCACAGGAGTTTCCCACCATGTGGGGGCGCCAGAGGTCACAGCATGTGATTAAAGATCGTTTCATGTGAAAACGCTTCGTTTTTGTTTCAGAGAAGTTTCACCTTTACATGGCAACATTTTGAAAACGATTTTAGAAACAGTGAAAACAATGTAGTTTTCATTCTGGGCCACGAGTTGGTGCTGTTGTTAGTTTTTGTAATGAAAGTACACACACATACCCAGCAGAGGACAATGAGCCATAAACATTCTAGTGGACAGACCACCAAGTTGGATTGTTATTATGGTGACTGTCAAAATAAAACTACAAAGTTGGATTGTTATTCCGGAGACTGTCAAATTAAAACTACAAAGTTGGATTGTTATTATGGTGACTGTTAAAATAAAATTACAAAGTTGGATTGTTATTCCAGAGACTGTCAAATTAAAACTACAAAGTTGGATTGTTATTATGGTGACTGTCAAAATAAAACTACAAAGTTGGATTGTTATTCCGGAGACTGTCAAATTAAAAATACAAAGTTGGATTGTTATTATGGTGACTGTCAAAATAAAACTACAAAGTTGGATTGTTATTATGGTGACTGTCAAAATAAAACTACAAAGTTGGATTGTTATTCCGGAGACTGTCAAATTAAAACTACAAAGTTGGATTGTTATTATGGTGACTGTCAAAATAAAACTACAAAGTTGGATTGTTATTCCAGAGACTGTCAAATTAAAACTACAAAGTTGGATTGTTATTATGGTGACTGTCAAAATAAAACTACAAAGTTGGATTGTTATTATGGTGACTGTCAAAATAAAACTACAAAGTTGGATTGTTATTATGGTGACTGTCAAAATAAAACTACAAAGTTGGATTGTTATTATGGTGACTGTCAAAATAAAACTACAAAGTTGGATTGTTATTCCGGAGACTGTCAAATTAAAACTACAAAGTTGGATTGTTATTATGGTGACTGTCAAAATAAAACTACAAAGTTGGATTGTTATTCCGGAGACTGTCAAATTAAAACTACAAAGTTGGATTGTTGTTCCGGTGACTGTCGAAATAAAACGACCAAGTCCCAGGAGAATATGGACTGGGAGTCATGACGCCATGGAGGAAACGTTGTTCTGATTGGCTCTCCTGAGCATCAACAGAATAGAAATAGAAAGCACGTGCTGATACTGTGATCATGATAGATGCGCTGAGGGGAACTGGACGTACATGGTAGGTTTCCAGGCGCATCCTCTTGGCGGCGTTGCGTGATTCGCTCTCGCAGGCGGCAGCGAGGATGTTTTCAGCCATGGCTGAGGTGAGGTGAGGAGGAGTCGGACGTGTCTAACAAAGAAAACACCAGAATGAAAATCAATCACACTTATTCATGTGAGCATTTTTCACACGGTGAAGTGGAGCACAAGGACTTCACAAGGTATAAACTGAACACTCCGTCCCCGGGTACAAGGAGACACAAGACCAAGTTTCCTTGTGCATGCAAGTGATCGTCAGTTATTCTGGAGGTTTGAATATAAAGTTTGTTGGGGAAAAAAAAGTGACTATTAGAAGGAGCCAAAAAGTGAATTCCTACAATTTCAGGCTGTTTGAAGGATGAGAAAATGAAAAAACAACAAAGAAATTAAAAAGACAAATGTTTTACATTGTTGGTTTCTCCACATAAGGAATTAAACCAAGAAATCACTGCAAGAGTGTGTGTGTGTCTGTGTGTGTGTGTGTGTGTGTGTGTGTGTGTGTGTGTGTGTGTGTGTGTGTGTGTGTGTGTGTGTGTGTGTGCGTGTGTGTCTCTAGCGATTCTTTAAAGTCACAACTGAAGGATTTTGTGCACGTTGAAGTGTTTAGTGTAATTTCACTCTGTACCACTTGAGGGCAGCAGAGACATTTCCAATAAACTTAACAGTGACAGAAGAAAACGCCTGTTGCTGGTCACGTGATGTGAACCTCCACATTCCAACAATAACTATTTATCCAATATTTCAACTAGTCCTGATGCGGCTGGTGATGTTCAGCTGAATTTCATTTGAGAAAAAAAAAAAAAATGAAGAAGAAAAAACAGTGATTGAAGCACCACAATATGTAATAATGGTACATTATGTAATAATGTAATACATTTTCACCTCATGATGTAATAATTCAGCATTTTGTAATTAACTTTGCTGTATTTTGTAATAACTTGTTACATATTGCAACAGTTATTACAAAATGTGGGTGTTTTTTAAGAAAATGTAACAATTTGATGCATTAATGTAACAAATCTTGCTCTTCATCCATACACATGGTTCTAAAAGATTACGATTCAGTAGGACTAGAATTCTATGTCACTCTTTGCTTGTTGCTCATGTCCTGCCAACAGAGCCTCGGTAGAATTCAGGGTCTAACTCAGGTTCTATTGCGGCCGGTAGGTTTTTAAAGTTACAAGACAACCAGTATTTCCACCAGACATTTCTTTTTCTTGAGGAAATTAAACCAGATTGTGTCGCTGAAGGCGTTTAATTATTTAACCTGCATTTTGTAGGAACCTTTGCAATATGTAACAAGTTATTACAAAATGCGTTCTAGACTTTTATTATTGTTAGATATTGGATCATTATTACATAATGCGGCGCCACAGTGACGACTCCCGGCAGGAAGTGAAGCGTTACAGAGGAACAGACACCCCTTTTCTTTATTGACTGGTCAGCAGGAGGCTTTTGGTCAAATTATCCTTTAATTACGTCACCAGATTGGAGCTCTGAATGCTCCCTGCTGTGAAACACATCACCCGTCAGTTAAGTCAGTGTGACGTCACCTAACGCAGCTTCTGGAGCGGCTTCAGGCCGAGGCGAGGAGTTCTAAGTCTGTCAGCCGGTAACGGGTCGGCGTCACCGAGCTCACCCGTCCACACGGCTCACGCTGAAACGCAACAGTTTGTACAAAGACGTCTAAAGAACGTTTGAGTCGCGGCGGGAAGCCGAAGCATGAAACAAGCCAACGACAGCTGAGCCGTCATTTCAGATTCTTGTCAACCTGGAAACGCAACTTTTTGTCTGCGCTGATCGAAACCTGCCAAACTGCAGCAACGGAGGCCTGTAATTTGACACCTGCCTCATTGACCTGAACAGAGACTGTAGAACTGCAGATAGAAATGAATAAAGAGCTCGAATGCCAACCGACCAATCCAGCAACTAACCAAGCAAACAACCATTCAAGCAACCAAGCAACCAGCCAGCCAGACATCCAACCACACAACCAACCAGCCAGACATCCAACCAGACATCCAACCACACAACCAACCAACCAACCAGACAACCAACCAAACAACCAACCAACCAACCAACCAGACAACCAACCAACCAACCAGACAACCAACCAAACAACCAACCAACCAACCAAACAAACAACCAGACAACCAACCAACCAACCAACCAGCCAGACATCCAACCATACAACCAACCAACCAACCAACCAACCAACCAACCAACCAACCAACCAGACAACCAACCAAACAACCAACCAACCAACCAACCAGACAACCAACCAAACAACCAACCAACCAACCAACCAACCAACCAACCAACCAACCAACCAACCAACCAACCAACCAGACAACCAACCAACCAGACAACCAACCAAACAACCAACCAACCAACCAACCAACCAACCAACCAACCAAACAAACAACCAGACAACCAACCAACCAACCAACCAGCCAGACATCCAACCATACAACCAACGAACCCTACGTACCTCCATGCCGTTCTTTTTCATGCGACGGCAGGATTTGAGGTAGGTGCGGATGCGCTTGCGGGCGCGTTCCTGGAACTCTGGGAACTGTCTGCTGCAGGACTCGATGATGGCCTGGATCTTCTCCTTGGGCTGCTTGGAGATCGGCACCATCCGGTCCAGGTTCTCGTCCACAAACAGACGCACAAACATCTGCGAATAAACACACCCGCTGTGTTTTCTGCTTGAAACTGACAAGTACTAAGAAGTACAGCAACGTAAAAGATATTCCACTACAAAGAAACACTTCAGGTCAGAACAGGTGAAATGTAACGACGGGCTGACTGAGACCCCGACACTCTGACTCACGTTGAAGGCCTTTAGTCTCTCCGGGTCGACTCCCTCCGTGTCGTTGATCTTGTCGTTGTCGTCGTGGTCGTCGTGGTCGTCGTCGTCATCGTCGGGGGCGACCTGGGTGCCGTGACGCCCCGTGGTCAAGTCCTCGGCGCCCAGCTCCATCTTCACGCTGTCGTAGCTGCCGCCTGAACTGTACTGGGGGGACTGGAGACAGACAGGGGAGTCGTTGGGTTGAAGATCTCTGACTGGTGGTTTGAGGACATTTAAACAAACCTTTAATTAAAAACTGTAAACTTTCCCTCGAGAACTTTCACTTTCTGTTTGCTTACACAGTAATGGAACTGCAACAGAGTTCCTGAAAACAGCTTGAAGACCAGAGAACTGGAACCTCTTAGAAATGTGGAGTTTCTGCACGTCAATGGTTCTTCTGCAGGTACCAATATATCGATAACAAGGGAGGACTTCACGGTGTTCGTGCTGCCTGATCTATATTCTTTGAAAACACCGTGTGTTTACTACACCATCATCTGCATATATGAATGGACGGACGGACGGACACACGGACGGATGGACGGAGTCTGTATTTGGACAGTAGATGCAGGAGAACATGGAAACGTCGGATATCAAACACCGTGGAAAGCTCAAGTGGTTTGCCGGCGTGCTAAACACCGCTCCACTACACCACCGCTCCACTACACCCCTATGCCACCACATCACTAGACCACAATGCCACTGCACCACTACACAAACTACACCACCACACTACACCACTACACCACCACACCACCACATATCCACTCCAAGTAACTACCTACTCTTCATGTGCAGCAACTCGTAAAACGTAATCAATAGCTTTCTGTTACTGGGGACCGTCGCCGTGGTAACAGGAGCGTCAGTGTTTTCTGATGATATCAGGTTCACATCTTAATGATGAATCTGAGCGGCGGTGGACTGTGACACCTACATAACGGCGTCGACTGTGAGCGAGAAGACGCGAGTGTGTTTGTTTGTGCGAGCGCCGTGCGGAGACCGTCTGCTGCCAACACGGCCCTCCAAGGCCGCCGCCGCGCTTTGTTCCCCCGCGCTCGGCTATTCAGCTCGGCACAAAGACGGCGAGAGGAAGGAAGGACGAGCGGTGAGACGTCTCCCTGCTTTCACCTCCATCTTTTCATTTCCGAACTGCATCTGGAAGCTTCTGCTTTCACATTCGAACAAAGGCGACCCGAAAACTACAGACGTCTGATTTACAGAAAACAAACCAACGTCATGTTTACTCTCGCACTTATTTCACTGCTTCTCCTCTGCAGGGATCAAACTAATGGAGGGAAAAGTCGCCCGGTGAAAGAGAAACGCGGCACAAAGTGACTCGGTTCAGTCTGAGTGGTTTTCTGTGTGGAGGCCTTCACCTCCGAGACGATATCAGCTCATCTACTTTCACTTCTTCTGCTTCTTTCTCAGCACTTCACCGGGTCTCCGTCACGTTCCACCTCCACCCTTTAATTAGCCACAAATGGAACAAACCCCTCGAGTGAAAAGCCGCTAAAGCTGGCTAACGGACACAACGGTGAAACACCACGACGGAGGAAAACGTCCAGTTTAGTTTTAAACAGTTTCGAATGAAAACGTTTGGACTCTCGAAGTCAGTTTACAGAAGAGTGAAGCCAATGTTCCCGAGGCGGAACTTTCTGAAAACGCTCTGATTCCGTCTCCATGGAAACGGAGGAAACGCTGCTACTGACTGGGTGTTGCTCAGTTTGTTTTGACGATGGTTCTCTGGTCAGTTCGATCGGTTTGTTCGATCGGCGAACACACTTCCTTCACTGTCTCTCTTCATTCGGTCCAAAACACTCCCGCCTTCTCTTCTGCTGGGCTTGTTGGTTTTGCCGAGTCGTGTTTGTCTGGATACGACTGCGACTCTGTACCACGTCTTGTCACTGACCAAACAACAGGAGATGAACCCGCCGGGTTTGTTCTGGGACTTGACCAGTGCATTGGACTTTTCTGGCCTTCAGTCAGTTGTTTATTCTAAATATGAGCAGAACTAACTGGACTTGTGTGAAACCTGAGGACCAGCAGAGCTGGAGATGTTAGACGGTCCTGAGAATCCGTGTGGTCTCACCTTGCTCCCGTAGTCTCTGCCGTCGCGGTCCAGGCGCAGCTCGGTGGCGTGCGACTGGGAGTGTGTGTTGGGTGTGTGTGCGTTAAGCGCATGGGGAGTGTGTGTGTGCGGCAGAGGCAGCGGCAGCGCCGGGTGCGGTGCCAGGGGGTTCTTGGCGGCCAGCGGGTACTTCCTGCGCAGCTCCTCGGGCGCGCTGGGGTGCAGCGCGCCGAGCAGCGCCGCCGCCGCCGCCGACACGGTGACGGGCAGGTGGGAGGGGGGGAGGGGCAGCCGCTGAGGCGGCGCCTCGCTCAGGTTGACCGGCTGCTGGTCCTCGCACGACGAGGAGGAGGACGTGGGCGTGCTGAAGTCCAGCGGGGCGGGGCCGCCGTTAACGTTGATGACCTCTGTCTCCCTGACGACGGCCCCGTCCGTCACAGCAGTGGAGGGCGGGGTCAAGGCGGGGAGGCCGTTTCCACTGCCGCTCTCCGACGACGAGTCATCTGGAGGAAGAGACGGAACACGAGATTCAATCTGCAGCAGAAAAACAACAAACGTTTTCACGAAGGAAAACTGTCAATAAAACCTTCAGTCACGTTCACTGAGATCCTTTTCTAAGGTTTAGGAAAAATTCACAATCGAAAATGTTAAATTTTGACATTTTGGAAAATTAGGTTTTTAAATTAATTCATGTGGTTGAGTTTTAAAAACATATCTGAAATGAATGACATGAAATATTTAATTAACAAAATAATATACATGTTTTTAACATTTAAACAATATAATTGCACAATAAATTTGAAAAATAAGTAAATTGAAATAAAGAAATTAATGAAAAATTAAAATTTTATTGAAATGATATTATAACAACTAATATTGTTCAATTTATTTAAATATTAAATTCTTTTTTAAAAGTTGTGAAAAAAACTATATTCGGGAGTACATTAAAGTAAAACTTCATAATAAAAAACTAATAAATTCTCAAGTTTGTTATAAAAACAACAACATTCTATATTTCATTAATTTATTAATAAACCACAATTGTGAAACATAAAATAATTATAGGGGTTACTCAAAGTTTTATTTAAAAAAATCCAGGGTTCCTGAATTTGGTAATTACTTCAAGAAATTATTTTTAATTGAATTTGTTAAAATGCGTTACTTACAGAAAACATCTGTAGAATAAATCCTTATTTTTTTTTCAATTTTATCAAAATGAAAACTTTTAATAATATATAGAATTCTGAACATTTGGGAAATTTAAAAGAAATGTGGGATGACTAAAATTTATTGAAAAAAATATAAATTAAATTGGTATTTGATGATTGCAGAATGTGTTTCAAAAAGGATTAAAAAACAGAACCATCCATCCACCATCCATCATTTCCTTCTTCAGTGTTTGGTTGTGATGGTGTGTCCTGGTGTTGTCCAGCAGGGGGCAGGCTTCCCTCGTGTCAGCGTGGCCCCCTGTTGATTTCATGCTCTGTCCTCTGATGTGTCACAGTGAATATCTGAGCTCCATGTGCTTCTGCCGGCTCACATTTCATCCAACACGCCGTTTAATCAACTCAGTCACAGGAAACTAGAAACGGCGTCGCAGTCACATCGTTTGACGGATGAACAATCCACCCCATTTCACATTTAACGCAGTAATTGTGCGTCGCCGCTATTTGCAAGGTAAGGATGCGAGGAAATGAGGAGGGAAATCTGCTCTCAGCTGGAGAGAAATTGGGGAGCGGTTAACGTCTTCCTGCAGCCGGCGGAGAGGCGGCGAGGCGGCGAGCGGCGGGGAGGCAGAGGAGGAAATCTTCCGCTGAGGGGAAAATATAAACCAACAGAGTGGAACCACTGGAAAAGTTTGTTTCTGAGCGACGCGTCGGTTCCAGCAAGAACAATTTATCTCTAAACACAAAGACGCCATTTTGACCTCCTGCTGAACAAGTTACTGACCATCAGTACTCCAGTACAGGTACTGGTAACTTCAGTACAAGGTCATGGAGATACTCTTAATCCCAGATTAACTGAGCCATTGGCTCTTAGTGGAGGAAAATGATCTAATATCTGGACGTTAGAGGAGGAAGATGCTCTATAATCTGGACGTTAGAGGTGGAAGATGCTCTATAATATGGATGTTAGTGGAGGAAGATGCTCTATAATCTGATGTTAGAAGAGGAATATGCACTATAATCTGGATGTTAGTGGAGGAAGATGTTCAATAATCTGGATGTTAGAGGAGGAAGATGCTCTATAATCTGATGTTAGACGAGGAAGATGCTCTGTAATCTGGGTGTTAGTGGAGGAAGATACTCTATAATCTGGATGTTAGTGGAGGAAGATGCTGTATCATCTGGATGTTAGTGGAGGAAGATGCTCTATAATCTGGTGTTAGAAGAGGAATACGCTCTATAATCTGGATGTTAGTGGAGGGAGATGCTCTATAATCTGGAAGTTAGTGGAGGAAGATGCTCTATAATCTGGATGTTAGAGGAGAAAGATGCTCTATAATCTGATGTTAGACGAGGAAGATGCTCTATAATCTGGATGTTAGAGGAGGGAGATGCTCTATAATCTGGAAGTTAGTGGAGGAAGATGCTCTATAATCTGGATGACAACCAGAGGTCACAGTGAAATAATCTGGACGTCTCTCCTCTTAATTTACAAAAACATTTTCAAACGACTGGCGACAAAAAGAGGTTGATTATTAAAATATAAAATTCTCCAAGTGGATTAAAGACAGTTTAATTATGAATTAAAGTTTAAAGTGAGACGAAGGGAAAGCTCGACATACACAGGAATAAAAATTACTCTTTTCTAATTTAGATTTTGTTTTGTCAAATTAATTTAACCATCCAGTTCGTTTTTTTCATGAACTTTTAGAAACATTTGGAATTTCGGAAATTTTTGTATTTAAAAGGAAATTTCATACTTTATTTAGTTTACTAATTTTAAAAAAATAAATTCTTTATATTTTTTTTCTTGTATTCTTATTGTTCCTGCGGGTATTTTAAATCCACTTTTATTCCCCGTCGTGTCTCTTTGTCCTTTTATCAAATCATGACTGTTTACTTGTTTATTGTTGATGTTTAACCGTTCTGTCGCTCCAACGTCGCCTTTCTTTCTTTCTTTCTTTCTTTCTTTCTTTCTTTCTTTCTTTCTTTCTTTCTTTCTTTCTTTCTCGGGTCTGTTTCTCTTCAGGACGACGGGCTGCTAAATAAGTGATTGTGGAATAAATGGTTTGTGCCAAGAGAGCTGACAGGACGGACAACCCCCCCCGCTTTTTATCACCATGAATAGAGTACTATACACACACACACACACACACACACACACACACACACACACACACACACACACACACACACACACACACACACACACACACACACACACACACACACACACACACACACACACACATCTTTAAATAATCCCATTTTGTTGGTTTCAATCTGTGATTTTTCCTAATTGCAGCGGCCCGACAGGACGAGACGGCGCAGGAGGATCGGATGAATAGGTCGAAATAAAAATGACTGAACGAGGGATGGAGGGATGAAGGGATAGAGGGAGAGGTGGGGGGGTGGGGGGTGGTGGTGATGGAGGGGGCGGAGTCCAAACCTCTGCATGGAGAGGGAGGGATGCGAAGGCATGGAGAGAGGAAGGAAAGAGGTCAGGATGGGGGGTAGGATGGTGATGATGAGGAGGAGGAGGAGGGTCATGGCTGCAGGGTGGGGGCAGGAGGGGGAGGGGAGGCAGGATTGAGACGGGGAATGAAAGGGGGGGGAAGGGTGCGGAGAGGCAGAGGGATGATAGAGGGACGAACACGTGGGAGACGGTTTTTTGTGTCTTTGGTTACATTTTTTTATCACGTTTCTGTTTCAGCATCTTTCAGTTTAATCCGGCCGAGTGGAGCCGCCGTTACCGTGGCAACGTCTCGAGTGAAAACGCAATCCTCTGTGTGTTTTCGTTTCAGAAAAGTTTCACGTTTACACGGCGACATTGCGAAAACGACGTCCGCAACGACAGGAACACTGAAAACTAGAGCTACGCTCGGTAGAGCGCTGCTTAAATAATAAATCCACGCAGACGAAAACATAATCCAACGACGGAATTTTCGTGCCGGGCCACGAGATGGCGCTGTTTGTTTTTGTAATGAAACCACACACACACACACACACACACACACACACACACACACACACACACACACACACACACACACACACACACACACACACACACACACACACACACACACACACACACACACACACACACACACACACACACACACGATATCAGTGAACGATAAACACAAACAAAATGTTTCAGCGTCTCTTCTTCACAGACGACATGCAGGAGATGCGTTCAATGACCCAGCAGACGCTGCGTAAAACTGAACATCGACGAAGACGTAACGTTGATCTCAGTGACTCAACCAGCCTGACGCCGCTTTTTATTGTTTTGAGTCAAAGGAAAGGAAAGAAGGACAGAAAGTTCCTCTCATGAATATAATATAGGAACAAAGAACACTGTAAAGTAATCGAACTCTAAATACAATAATACAACAAACTAAAATCTTCCAGTTTAACAGACAAAAACAGTGAAAACAGTTAGAAAAGCTTCTGATGTCAGCGGATCTTCATTGTAGTGTTTCACCTCCAAACTGTTTGTTTCTTCGTCTTGAAGGTTAAATTAGTTTTCTGCCTCCAGACAAGTTTTCTTTCTTTCTTTCTTTATTATTTATTTATTCATTTATTTATTATTTTGAAACAAAATCTTCATTTATGCCACAATAGAGAAACTCACAGCATCTACAGCAACACACACACACACACACACACACACACACACACACACACACACACACACACACACACACACACACACACACACACACACACACAAGCAGGAGTGTGTGTGTGCTGGCGAGCGGGCGTGTCCACGTGTGTTTCCCAGTTTACGAGGTGCGAAGTGTCGCTGCGTTTATCGTCAAGCTGTTGTGCAGGAGGGCGACAGAGGTGTGTGTGTGTGTGTGTGTGTGTGTGTGTGTGTGTGTGTGTGTGTGTGTGTGTGTGTGTGTATGTGTGTGTGTGTGTGTGTGTGTGTGTGTTGGGGGTGGGGGGGTCTTTCACACATCATAAATTATCCCTCCAGTTCGCTCCTCTCCTGTCACTCACTCACTCAGGTAACGAGGAACTGACACGACGAGGAGGAACTTCAGGTCTTTCCACAATAAAAGCAGGTAACAGTTGAAAGTGTTAAAATGTCGACAGACTCGCTTCTCGGCGGCGACGAAACGCGACGCGAACTGTTTCCTCACAAGGACCGACGAGCGGAGAACATCTGATTCCATCTGAAGAGGAAGAATCTCCTCATGACAAACCAGAAACGTTTCATTCATTCATCCTGTTTGGTTTCAGAAGTCAGACTTCACAATAAACCCAGATCGAAAAGGAACGAGTGGAGTTTGAAACTGAGGCCTTGTTTACACAACGTTTACAAGTGAAAACATAAACATTTTGAAAACGCTCCAACCCCGTCTCCATGGAAACGGGGAAAACGCAACTTTTCTGAAACTCTGAACCTGGTCACCATAGTAACTAGTAGTTCTGCACATGCTCAGTAGAACCACTCAGAACCATGTTTCCTCTGTGATGTCATGACTCCCAGTCAATATTCTCCTGGGGCTTGGTAGTTTTATTTTGACAGTCACCGTAATAACAATCCAACTTGCTGGTTTTATTTTGACAGTCACCGTAATAACAATCCAACTTGGTAGTTTTATTTTGACAGTCACCGTAATAACAATCCAACTTGCTGGTTTTATTTTGACAGTCACCGTATCAACAATCCAACTTGGTAGTTTTATTTTGACAGTCACCGTAATAACAATCCAACTTGCTGGTTTTATTTTGACAGTCACCGTAATAACAATCCAACTTGGTAGTTTTATTTTGACAGTCACCGTAATAACAATCCAACTTGGTGGTCTGTCCACTTGTCCGTGTTCTCCTGTTGTTAATGTTTAGAGCTCATTGTTCTCTGAAGTGTGTGTGTGTGTGTGTGTGTGTGTGTGTGTGTGTGTGTGTGTGTGTGTGTGTGTGTGTGTGTGTGTGTGTATGTGGTTTCATTACTAAAACAAACACAAGCGCCCACTAGTGGACATTGAAACTAAATAGTTTTCAGTGTTTCTGCCGTTGCCGTGGAAACAGGCATTGTTTTCAGAATGTTGCCGTGCAGACGTGAAACTCCTGAAATGAAAAGGTGAAATTTCCATCGTTTTCAGTTGAAAGGTGGTGGAAACAGGAAGTGTCATGGCGTAACGGTCCGGCTGGTGCAGGACTAGATAGAAGGACCTGAACAAACACGTCACCGAGGATTTCTTCGCCTCACGTGGCGGCTCTGCTCTGCCCGACGGCTGATTGTTGATCATTTGATGTGATTTGAAAGCTTTTATTTTGTTTTCCGACCTGTTCCGGCCTTCCTGACAGCGCGACGTCACATAAATGAGGTCTAAAATCAAACTGAGTGGAATCAATGAGGAGTGAAGATCTGAGGCGTTGCTCCGTTTGGCGTCGCGGCTGTTCGCGCCGACCAGAACGACGTTTAGCGTCAGGTGAAGGATTCAGAGGCTCGGCGGTAACGGAGGAAAACCCTCTGACGGTGGCGTCATTTCAGGGGCGGAGACGCTTCGTGACAAACGTGGAGGACTTGATGGAGGGAAGACGATCAGCGAGCGTCCGAGCCGGGCGCCGCGGTCACTTCGAATCAGAACCAAGATCTACGTCGCCCGCCAGCTCCAGGGCAACGACCCTTTAATTAAAAAGCGTGACGTACGTATATCACCTGCGTGCGGCTCCAATCAATATGATTTAATAATCACGGGGAGATATTTTCACAGCGCTGCCGCGCGACGCTACAAATCAATGCCTCCATTGTAGCGACGGCGGCGCCGCATCGATTTAAATAGATTAAAAACCTCAAGAATAATTAAGCAGATTGTTTCTTTAATGCAGCCGAGGAATA
>NC_137630.1:31360253-31363672 GCF_963383615.2 Lipophrys pholis
TTCCACGAGAGCGCGGCGCCACAACGCGCCGCACAGGCGCCGGTCGTTATGTCGCTCATTATCAGGCAGAGTTAATCCTGCTGATCGCAATCTGAAGCTGAACAGATCAATCTGTGTAATGAGATGTAATCCTCTGCACCAATTCCCTCCTGTCACTCAGAGAAACTGAGACACCACACACACACACACACACACACACACACACACACACACACACACACACACACACACACACACACACTAAGGCTTTTGAGACATTTCAAGATTTAAAAGTCAATATGAAGGGAAAAAATATAGTTTTTGTTTTTGTATTTGCGATAAGAGACTGAGGCTCTAACCAACGGGCCGTGGATCGTTTGGTTCCGGGCCGCAGAGACAGAATAAAAGGTTTATTTTAAAAATGTCCATTTTAAATTGCCATTAGTCTGCAGTGGGTTTTATTTCGAAACCACTTCACTTCCATCAGCGCTTCTTTCCGGCACAGTTTCTTTTGCTTTTTTATAAATAAAGTTGAGCCCTGGTTTCTCACACCGTCCCGCCGCTCCGGGGATAAACCATGTTGCTTGTTGAAGTAAAGGTTAAAGGTTAAGAAAGAATTAAAACAGTTAAGGAACATGTGAAGTAAAACCACAAACTGAATAGAAATTACAAAATAAGTTGTTAAATTAAAAAGAGTAAAATGGTTGAAGAAAAGGAAAAATGTGATGAAAACTCCCTTTCAAATTAGACAGGAAGTTTCACTTTAAAAAGTTGCTGACGGCGGTTGGAGAAGGTGAAAGTCATTTGCAAACTTTGTAAACTGAACGTAACGACAACAGAAGTATTTCTGCAGTAAAACAGCAGGTTGCCTATGGTAACTGACCAGGAGTCAAACTGCTACACCGGCAAGGAAATTAATAAGTTCACAACTTTGTTTCTAGAAATATTCAATTGTCAAAGTGTTGGACCTGTATGTCTGGGTTGTATTGTATTATCTGTTAGTGGATATAAGAATGATGTTTGTTTGTTTATTTGTTTATGTTTTATATATATAATATTTATAAAAAAATAGTCTTAATTTAAATGTGGTTTCTGGTGCTGAGTCGACATTAATTCCGTTGTTTCCCATGAATAAATATGAATCACAAGCTTCATTCTTAACTAGAGAAAATGCGATTAATCATGATTAATTACAGAAAACTGTGCGATTAATGAGTAGATATTTAAAATGGATTTCCAGCACTAGTTTTCACTGGTATCAATGGTTATGAAAAAGTTGCTCAGGTTCCTGCAGGGCGGCAGTGTTGCAGCTGAGCTCCTCCTGGGTTTTCCTCCCGTTTTAAAGGAGAAGAGAAAGATTCCCTCGCTTCTCCTCGAGTCGCCGTGATGCTGCCTCCATCTGCTGCATCTTCACCAACAAGCACCGTGCTGCCCCCCCCCCCCAGCCTCCCCTCTCTCACCCCAGCTTCCCCTCTCTCACCCCAGCCTCCCCAGCCTCCCCTCTCTCACCCCAGCCTCCCCCAGCCTCCCCTCTCTCACCCCAGCCTCCCCCCAGCCTCCCCTCTCTCTCACCCCCAGCCTCCCCTCTCTCACCCCAGCCTCCCCCAGCCTCCCCTCTCTCACCCCCAGCCCCCCCCCCTCCACTGGATTGGAGGGAAGCAGAAAGACGGTGCTTCTCTTGTGCTCCAGGTTCTCCTCTGGTCCTCCCTCCTCCTCCCTCCTCCTCCCTCCCTCCTCCTCCCTCCTCCTCCCTCCCTCCCTCATCCTCCCTCTCTCTTCCTCCTCCTCATCCTCCCCTCCCTCTCCTCCTCCTCCTCCCTCCCTCCCTCCCTCCTCATCCTCCCTCCTCCTCCTCCTCCCTCCCTCCTCATCCTCCCTCCCTCCTCCTCCCTCCCTCCTCCTCCCTCCTCCTCCCTCCCTCCCTCATCCTCCCTCTCTCTTCCTCCCTCCTCTCCTCCCTCCCTCCTCCACCTCCTCCTCCCTCCCTCCCTCCCTCCTCATCCTCCCTCCTCCTCTCCTCCCTCCTCCTCATCCTCCCTCCCTCCTCCTCCCTCCCTCCTCCTCCTCCTCCTCCTCCTCCCTCCTCCCTCCTCTGGACTCACGCTGGAATTAGGTCTGCTCTGTATTTTGGGGTTAAGTAATAAAAGATTGATGTGGAGGGGGAGAGTATGCAGTAGAGTATTGAGGAGAGTATGTAGGCCAGCAGTAGCGCTCTAATGTACTTTAATGTACTGTGTTGCTCTGCGGGGTGGGGGTTGGGAGGGGGGGGGGGTCTCTGGGTTTTTCTCTCTCTCTCTGATTGGTCGTCTGCAGCGAGGAGCCGATCCAACTAAAAGTCATCGTTTGAAATGGAAAATATGTTTTTATTTCAGAAAAGTTTTGAAAGTGATTGTCCGTTTCCACAGAAACAACAGGGTCACTCTGATGAATAACACTTAGGCTCCGCCCACACGACAGCAAAAAAAAAAAAACGGGTTCCAGAGTGCAGAAATGAGAAAACTTGACTTTTACTTAAGACCATTTTTGGGTGTATTTCTGTGGCAGCGTTACAGCGCCCCTATAGGCCTGGCATGTGTACTACACCGTTTGGAGTCATTTTTATGGGGGGGGGAGATGATTTTTGCCGATGTGGGCGGGGCCTGAGACGTGAAGCTCTTTTTCTTCTGCTTTCTACTTCTTTTTGATTGGTAGAGAATCGACAAATGACGTTGGAGTGAAACGATCTTCCGCCGGTTGTGTTGACGGAAGCTCGCCATCGAGGCTGTAAAATCGCTGAGGACGACCAGAAGACGACCAGAAGACGACCAGAAGACGACGGCGGTGCAGCGACTTCGTCCGTCCTGACATCACTTCACTGTATTTTATATAATTTAATTATCCTCCATGAAAGGAGCCTTCAAAGAGCTGCATTACTCATCATCCGCACACATCACTGTGACCATGTGAGATACACACACACACTACACCACACACACACACACACACACACACAACACACACACTGTGAGAGGGAGTGTATCGTGTGCGTACATATAGATATATAATTATCCATGACCGTATCGAGTTAGTGTGAACAAAAAGCCTCCCTGTTCCTCTGCTGAACTTCGGCCACGTCGAAGCTCGGAGGAACAAAACGTCCCACGAGCAGCGAAACGTCGTACAAATGAGCGGCTGTGTCGCAGCAGAAAGTCACAAACAGAAGCTTCCTGTTCTCGGTTTGGTCCGGTCCGGACTTCCTGCGGTCCGAGGAGAAACGAGCCAGGGATTACAGTTACTAGCTACTTAACATGTAGTTTTACTCTGCTAGTTACACTGACGAAAAGGTAAACCAGCCGTTACTCTCCCCTCTGGGTGCGTTCTGTTGGGGGAAACTCATTTTCTTGTAATCAAAGATAACAGAGATGATGAGGAGGCCGTTTCCACGGCAACGCTTCAAGTGA